>NC_056448.1:18003264-18088264 GCF_018296145.1 Oncorhynchus tshawytscha | reverse complement strand
CTGATCGCCCCCCAGACGGGGTGTGTTATGGTACATACGTGTGTTATGTAGCTGTACCATTGATGTTATTATGTCTCCTCCAGTATGAATCAGGAACATCAGAGCAGTGTTGTCACAGGAGAGCTTCATGGATCAGACACTCAGTGATTCCGCCTGCAGTTTCAGTGAACTGGGGGCAGTTTATTTACGCAATAAGGCCTGAGGGGGTGTGGTATGTGGCCAATATACCACGGCTAAGAACTGTTCTTAAGCACGACGCAATGCAGAGTGCCCGGGATACAGCCCTATCGTCAATATACCACAAACCCCCGAGGTGCCTTGTTGATATTAGAAACTGGTTACCAATGCAATTAGAGCAATATAAATAAATGTTTTGTCCAATCAGCATTCGGGGCTCCAACCACCCAGTTTATAATCAGCAACGCAATGCAGCGCTGTGCACAAAGACATCTACAGTCCACATGGTTATACTTTACAGTCTCCCAACTTTTGTTAAAATGTATTACGGCATCTGTTGTTGTCTGCGTTGGTTTATGTGATGCCTTTGATACCCTCTCCCAACAGTTATATACTGTATGTTAAAACAGTCTTACATGCATTATGTGATGCAGAATTTTGTGGTAAAGTAGAAGACAGACAACAAGTATGTATTTGTACTTTCATTTAAATCTATGAAAGGAATAGTAAGTGTGATGTTAATGCATACCCCTCTTTAGAATGATTATTTTGTACAGCTACTGGTTCACTACTTCATGTTTTCTCAATCGAGGGACTGCACAGCTTCATTATATTTCTCCTACCATTGAACCTCAGCATACAGTAGAGTACCCAGAGCTAAAATGGATTATGGCTTATCGACAAAGGAAAAGGTCAACATTATTTGATTTTCTGAAAGGTTAGGCTACTTAAATCACGTATTGATTGCAATCTTTTCATAACATACTTTGCTACATTGGTCCCAGCCTCTTGTTTCCATTTCCTCATTTTTGTCATTTACTGTGTATTATCTAAGAAATTATGTATAGTAATTTCGTCTTGATAAAGTATATTATATATTCAAAGTAATAGGATTGTTTTAATAGTTCATCCGGGTGCTGTAAGGTGACTCAGAATAGATCTAAGTGTTTCATTAAAGAGCTGTTGGCTGGCTGCTTAGAGAACACAGGGGTGTTATGCCTGCCTTCCCCTTTCTCTCTCTCTCTCTCTCTCTCTCTCTCTCTCTCTCTCGCTCTCTCCCTCTTAATCTTGTTTTCTCTCTCTGTCTGTCCTCCCTCCCTCTCTCTCTATGTCTTCTCCCTGGCTCTCTCTCTCTCTCTCTCTATCTCTCTCTCTTTCTCTCTCCCTTTCTCTCTCCCTTTATCTCTCTCTCTTTCTCTTTCTCTCTCTCTCTCTCTCTATTTATTCTCCATGGCTCTTTCTCTTTCTCTCCCTTTCTCTCTCTCTCTCTCTCTCTCTATTTATTCTCCCTTGCTCTTTCTTCTCTCTCCCTCTTGTCTCTCTCTCTCCCTCCTCTCTCTCCCTCTATTTATTCTCCCCTTATCTTTCTCCCTCCTTGTCTGTCCTCCTTGTCTGTCTGTCTGTCTGTCTGTCTGTCTGTCTGTCTGTCTGTCTGTCTGTCTGTCTGTCTGTCTGTCTGTCTGTCTGTCTGTCTGTCTGTCTGTCTGTCTGTCTGTCTGTCTGTCTGTCTGTCTCTCTCTCTCTCTCTCTCTCTGTCTGTCCTCTCTCTCTCTCTCTCTCTCTCTATCTGTTTTCTCCCTGGCTCTTTCTCTCTCTCCCCCTCTCTCTCTCTGTCTGTCCTCTCTCTCTCTCTCTCTCTCTGTCTTCTCCCTGGGTCGTTCTCTCTCTCCCTCTCTCTCTCTCTCTGTCCTCTCTCTATCTCTCTCTGTCTTCTCCCTGGCTCTTTTTCTCTCACTCCCTCTTTCTCTTTCTCTCTCTGTCTGTCCTTCCTCCCTCTCTCTCTATGTCTTCTCCCTGGCTCTCTCTCTCTCTCTCTCGCTTTGTCTTCTCCATGGCTCTTTCTCTCTCTCTCCCCTTTTCTCTCTCTGTCTGCCCCCCCTCTCTCTCTCTCTTTCATCCTATATCTTCTTTCTCTCAGAGATCTGCTCTGAGCTCCTCTCCTCCCTGGCAAACAGAGATATAACCAAATCCCCCCTGCCACGGCACCAGGGTCATGCCGTCAAAATGACTCTTTTTATTACAGTTCATAAACACCAGCTCCCCCGGCGGCCCCGGGAAATTTCACATAAACTTTGATCAAACAGACGTTAGCCTCCCTGGTCCTGAACCACCTCTCACCACACGTGAAAATAGCTCAGCTCAATCAAAGGCAGAGAAAACATGGGGAAAACAGTGCAAATAGCAAGGCAGTCACTGATATATCAAATCATTATTGACCGGACCACCAGGGGAATATATCTCATATAAAAACAATACGTTTCCATTTTCTCTCTATTTTTATAGCTCTTGTTGAAGTGGAGTGCTGCGTCGCCAGTAAACTTTGTGGCTTAAAGTTAATGGCTTTGAGAAGAGGTCAGAATGGATGTTATTGTAGCGTGAAGGTGAAAACCATCAGGTTTCTAACTTGTAAAGAGTTAGGTCAGTTTTATATTGATTGCTCTGTACTAAAGTTCATCTTCATGGTCTGCCTCACCATCTCTAATACATGTATCTATCCATCCGGTTTTACAGGACTGTTGAACCAGTGTTGTAGAGAGGAAGTGATGTCATCTCCTGTTTGTAGAATCATGGCAGAGGGGAACTCCAATGACTTATTGGGACAATATTTTACATAGGGCCAGATTAATTCAGGTGCGTACAACCACAGAAGCACGCTGTCAATGAGTGTAGACAGCCTGCTGTCTCTCTGCTAATCATCAGATGGGGGAGGAGAGGAGGTAGAGGGCCCACGTGGGTAACTGGAGGGTTCTGCCTTGGATGGGTAACTGATTTATATAAAATATATACATTACCAGTCAAAGTTTGGACACACCTACTCATTCCAGGATTTTTCTTTATTTTTACGCTTTTCTACATTATAGAAAAATAGTGAAGACATCAACACTATGAAAAAACACATATGGAATCATGTAGTAACCCAAAAAGTGTTAAACAAATCCACATTTAATTTATGTTTTAGGTTCTTCAAAGTAGCCACCCTTTGTCTTGATGACAGCTTTGCACACTCTTGGCATTCTCTCAACTAGCTTCACCTAGAATGCTTTTCCAAAAGTCTTGAAAGAGTTCCGACATGTGCTGAGCACTTGTTGGCTGCTTTTCCTTCACTCTGCGGTCCAACTCCTCCCAAACATCTCAATTATGATGAGGTCGGTGATTGTGGAGGCCAGGTCATCTGATGCAGCACTCCATCACTCTCCTTCTTGGTCAAATAGACCTTACACAGCCTGGAGGTGTGTTGGGTCATTGTCCTATTGAAAAAGAAATGCTCATCCCAGTAAGTACAAACCAGGTGTGATGGTGTATCACTGCAAAATGCTGTGGTAGTGATGCTAGTTAAGTGTGCCTTGTATTGTAAATCAATCACTGACAGTGTCACCAGCAAAGCACCCCTACACCATCACACCTCCTCCTCCATGCTTCACTGTGGAAACCACACATGCGGAGATCATCCGTTCACCTACTCTGCGTCTCACAAAGACACGGCGGTTGGAACCAAAAATCTCATATTTGGATTCCTCAGACCAAAGGACAGATTTCCACTGGTCTAATGTCCATTGCTCGTGTTTCTTGGCCCAAGCAAGTCTCTTCTTATTATTGGTGTCTGTTATGTTCCCCAGTTTATGTGTTGTAGTTTGTGTATTTGCATGTGTTTATTTCAGGAAATGGCTTCCTGAAATCCCTCAAGCAGCTGATTGGTCGACTCCATGGTTAATTGGAGAGCTGACCCCGCCCCCTCGTCAAGACACAGCTGTCTCCAATTACCCATTCCTTCAGAAGCTATATAAAAGCCGGTGTTCTGTTCAGGAGAGAGAGATTTTTCTGAGATTTTGCAAGAGAGATTTGCTGGGAGGTCATTGCAGAGAGATTTTGCTAGAGGTTGATTTTGCTGGGAGTTCATTGCTGGGAAGTGGTATGTTCTGTGAGTTTGTTGCTCAGGTAGAGCTTATTTGATGTCCTTTGTTTCTTAGTTTGTTTGAGAAATTATTTGTTCTCCTGTTTCATTTGTTCCCAGGGGGGAAGGGGAAGGCACCTAGGGAGTGCTTAGGCAAGAGGCCCGCGGGCATACGTATACCCGTAGTATATTCATTGTCTATGCACAATAGGTAAGACCTGGGTGGACCACCCCCTGTATTTTGGTTAGGGCACCAGGTGGTGCTAAATTAGGTGGGTAGGCAGGTAAGATAGGAGAGGGGGCTTTGAGATTTACTTTCTTTGCTTTGGTTCCGTCCAGCCCCTTTTCCCCATATTACCGTGTAAAGGAATAAAGTCCTTGTAAACGGTACCACATTCTGACTGTTGTCATTCTTACTTGCACCTACAGTCCATACCTTTTTTCACTTCATGGAGAGTTTAGTTGTAGCAGGGTGTTGCGTTCCCTCTTCATAGAGGCGTGCGTAACGGTGTCCTTCAGTAGTGGTTTGTTTGCAGCAATTTGACCATGAAGGCCTGATTCATGCAGTCTCCTCTGAACAGTTGATGTTGAGATGTGTCTGTTACTTGAACTCTGTGAAGCATTTATTTGGGCTGCAATTTCTGAGGCTGGTAACTCTATGGAACTTATCCTCTGCAGCAGAGGTAACTCTGGGTCTTCCTTTCCTGTGGCGGTCCTCATGAGAGCCAGTTTCATCATAGCACTTGATGGTTTTTGTAACTGCACTTGAAGAGACTTTCTAAGATCTTGAAATTTTCTGCATTGACTGACCTTCATGTCTTAAAGTAATGATGAACTAATCATTTCTCTTTGCTTATTTGAGCTGTTCTTGCCGTAATATGGACTTGGTCTTTTACCAAATAGGACTATATTACCACTACCTCTGTCACAAACAAGGGAATGGCTCAAACGCATTAAGAAGGAAAGAAATTCCACATAATAACAAGACACACCTGTTAATTGAAATGTATTCCAGGTGACTACCTCATGAAGCTGGTTAAGAGAATGCCAAGAGTGTATAAAGCTGTCATCAAGGCGAAGGTTGGCTACTTAGAAGAGTCTCAAATATAAAATATGTTTTGATTTGTTTTACTGTTACTGTAATTTAGTTATTCCAATATGTTTTCATTAATTGAATTCCCTTAATCTATTTTATGAGAATTTGAAAGATTCTTGTTTGCATAAAATAGACGGAGACCAGTCTTATCAATAATAGGTAACAGAATTTATTCTCGGAGCACGATGCCATGTTACCACGAGCAACAGTTTATATACAATACCATGACGTAATTTCATTGCTTCTAAAATGAATCTCCTCCTCTCGACCGAGACAGAGCGAACTTTAAGGTTCATTCAAAGTTCATTCCAACTCACTAACACAAGACACACAACACAACTGAATTAACTTTTGACTCCTCACCATTATCGATCACCACTTAGCTGACAGTTCTAATTAACAGAACCTAGGAATGCACTCACTGCCTTACCTAAAACACCCCAGAGCTCAGTTTCGTCGGTTCAACCATAGGTTAACTACCTTATCTGTTTACTTAATCCACAACCCATTCCTTTCTTCCTAGTTGGAATGGTGTTCATTAACTTTAATTACTCCTTGTCCGTGTCACACAATCCCTTCTTATGAACTCATATTGTTAATCAGATATAATGAAACAGAGCATAAGTTTACTTAGTTACAGTTCTATTTAAAATGACAATATTGTTCAGTCATTTAATCCTAATTTTCCTAACAATTACACGTTTTTGGTTATTACATGATTCCATATGTGTTATGTCATAGTTTTGATGTCTTCACTCTTACGCTACAATGTAGAAATAGTAAAAAATAAAGAAAAACCCTTGAATGAGTAGGTGTGTTCCAACTTTTGACCGGTACTGTGTATATATACAAAAATGTGCATAATAAATAAATGTGACTGGTAAATTGTGAGGCCTGTTCATAATCCAATAACAAAGCTGTTAATGAAAGCACATGTGTCGGTGTTGGCGTATGTAATTTTTATTGTCTGCCCTGACTGTGAGGAAAAATATTGCTAACTTGCTAGCTAGTGAAAATGGTCAGAAAAAGTGAGAGTGGACTGAATGGGGCCCACAACATTTAAATACAGAAAATAAAATTGCAGGAGCGAGAAATGATATGAAAAGTATCTAAACGTTCTGGTTATTTTTCTGTGGATCACAAAGACACAAAGGACAACGACAACCAAGTAGGGGCCAACTGTTCGAAATGTTCTTGGACATGATTTATCGGCCTTATATGTCATTGAGGCGTAGCCTATGATGGTATTTCTAACGGGTTATACAACAAATTATGCAATTATCACAACTGGTTGTATTATGGCTTTTTCTTCCTCAGTACATTTCTACCAGCTATCACAGTCTCATGTCAGAATTAGACGTTCATCCACGTTTCTCAAATGTCAAATTTTGAACTTGTTCCAAACATCACAAGTTTTTAAGGTTAAGTTTAGGAATTAACTCAACATTTTTAAGGTCATGTTTAAATTCAAGCATTAACTCCAAATTGACACGCCCTGACCTGAGTATTCTTTGTTTTCTTTATATATTTTGGTTAGGTCAGGGTGTGACATTGGTGATGTATGTGTTTTTGTACTCTCTAGTGGTTTTGTAGGTTTATGGGGTTGTTTACCATCTAGGTATTTATGTATGTCTATGGTTGCGTAGATTGGTTCCCAATTAGAAGCAGCTGTTTATCATTGTCTCTGATTGGGAACCATATTTAGGCAGCCATCTTCTTTGGGTATTTTGTGGGTTATTGTCTTTGTGATGTTGTATGTTAGCACTCAGTTTTGATAGCGGTCACGGTCGTCTTGTTATTGTTTGTTTGGTTAGTGTACTTCGTGTTTGTCTGTCTTTCATTAAAAAGATGTATTCACATCACGCTGCGCTTTGGTCTCCTCACTACGAAGATTATGACAGAATAACCCACCAACAATGGACCAAGCAGCGTGGTAACAGCCAGCAGCAGCAGTGGCAAGGAACGCAGGACTCATGAACTTGGGAGGAGCTAATGGATGGTAAAGGACCCTGGGCACAGCCAGGGGAATATCGCCGTCCCAAGGCAGAGCTGGAGGCAGTGAAGGCCCCAAAAATGTCTTGAGGGGGCACACGGGGAGTGTGGTGAAGCCAGGTAGGAGACCTGCGCCAACTTCCCGTGCTTACCGGAGAGAGAAAGGGACCGGGCAGGCACCGTGTTAAGCAGTGGAGTGCACTGGGGTGTTGCGTGCATAGCCCGGTGCAGTACATTCCAGCTCCTCGTATCAGGGCTAGAGTGGGCATTGAGCCAGGTGCCATGAAGCCGGCTTTACGCATCTGGTCTCCAGTGCGTCTCCTCGGGCCGGCGTACGTACATGGCACCAGCCTTACGCATGGTGTCCCCGGTTCGCCAGCACAGCCCAGTGCGGGATATTCCACCTCGCAGCCCTGGCCTGGCTACTGGGAGCATTCAAACCAGGTAAGGTTGGGCAGGCTCGGTGCTCAAGAGCTCCAGCGCGCCTGCACGGTCCGGTCTATCCAGTGCCACCTCCACACACCAGCCCTCCGGTGGCAGCCCCCCGCACCAGGCTGTCTCTCCGTCTTCTGCCTACAGGTTCTCCCGCCTGTCCAGCGCTGCCAGAGCCTTCCTCCTGTGCTGAGCTGCTAGAGTCTCCCATCTGTCCTGAGCTGCTAGAGTCTCCCGTCTGTCCTGAGCTGCTAGAGTCTCCGGTCTGTCCTGAACTGCTAGAGTCTCCGGTCTGTCCTGAGCTGCTAGAGTCTCCGGTCTGTCCTGAGCTGCTAGAGTCTCCGGTCTGTCCTGAGCTGCTAGGGTCTCCGGTCTGTCCTGAGCTGCTAGGGTCTCCGGTCTGTCCTGAGCTGCTAGGGTCTCCGGTCTGTCCTGAGCTGCTAGGGTCTCCGGTCTGTCCTGAGCTGCTAGGGTCTCCCGTCTGTCCTGAGCTGCTAGGGTCTCCCGTCTGTCCTGAGCTGCTAGGGTCTCCCGTCTGTCCTGAGCTGCTAGGGTCTCCCGTCTGTCCTGAGCTGCTAGGGTCTCCCGTCTGTCCTGAGCTGCTAGGGTCTCCCGTCTGTCCTGAGCTGCTAGGGTCTCCCGTCTGTCCTGAGCTGCTAGGGTCTCCCGTCTGTCCTGAGCTGCTAGGGTCTCCCGTCTGTCCTGAGCTGCTAGGGTCTCCCGTCTGTCCTGAGCTGTCAGCCAGGAGTTGCCAGAGCCGCCTGTCACGCCAGCGATGCCGGAGTCGCTCCTCAGTCCAGAGGCGCCTTTCCGTCCAGTGGCGCTCTCTACGAGGATCTTCAGTCCGGGGCCCGCTGCGAGGGTCCCCGCTTCTGAGGCGCCACCTAAGTGGGCCAAGACTGAGGTAGAGCGGAGTCCACGTCCCGCACCCGAGCCACCGCCGTGAAAGAGGCCCACCCGGACCCTCCCCTTTAGATTAGGTTTTTGCGGCCGGAGTCCGCACCTTTGTGGGGGGGTACTGTCACGCCCTGACCTGAGTATTCTTTGTTTTCTTTATATATTTTGGTTAGGTCAGGGTGTGACATGGGTGATGTATGTGTTTTTGTACTGTCTAGGGGTTTTGTAGGTTTATGGGGTTGTTTACCATCTAGGTGTTTATGTATGTCTATTGTTGCCTAGATTGGTTCCCAATTAGAGGCAGCTGTTTATCGTTGTCTCTCATTGGGAACCATATTTAGGCAGCCATCTTCGGGTATTTTGTGGGTTATTGTCTACGTGATGTGGCATGTTAGCACTCAGTTTTGATAGCAGTCACGTTCGTCTTGTTATTTTGTTTGTTTGATTAGTGTACTTCGTGTTTTTTCGTCTTTCATTAAAAATATGTATTCACGCTGCACTTTGGTCTCCTCACTACGACGATCGTTGTAGTTAGGCATTAACTTGAAATGGTTAAGATAAGGGTTAATGTTTGGGATAGGCTTAACTAAAATACATGTAAAAACTTTCTATTGCTGGATTCTAACTTGCAACCTATGGAATCAGAGGAAGAAAAATAACCAGCAAGGTTGGATACTTTTTGTATAATTTCTCACTCTTGCTGTTTATTTTTAATTTTGTGTAATTTTATTTTCTGGGCCCCACTCAGTCATTAACTCCAAATTCTTAAGGTTACTCATTAACTCTGAATGATTAAGGTAAGGGTTAACGTTTGGGATAGGCTTAAAACAAAATATCAATAACAACATCCTATCACTGGATTCGAACTTGCAACCTATGGAATCAGAGGCAGATGCTTAGACACACTAACAAAACCGAAATGTACTTGAAGGTAACAGTGCTCACTCTTGCCCCTAATGGCAGTTTTCCACATCTCCTGACGTCCTCAGACATGGATGGCCGCGTCTCATGACTTGAAACTCACCTTTTTGACAACATACGAGACCATTCAGACGCATAAATACTTGGTAGAACTGTAATACAGACAGCGGCTACCCTCTGAATGTACACAGAGTGCTGTGTGTTTTTCTCTGAAAAATAGTTATTCAACGGAATGTGTTATGTACAAGAACTCCTACAATACCCTCCAATATTACATACTATACACTGAGTGTACAAAACATTAGGAACACCTTCCTAATATTGTGTTGCACCCCCCTTTGCCTTCAGAACAGCCTCAATTCGCTGGGGGAATGGACTACAAGATGTTGAAAGCGTTCCACAAGGATGCTGGCCCTTGTTGACGCCAATGCTTCTCATATTTGTGTCAAGTTGGCTGGATGTCCTTTGAGTGGGGGACCATTCTTGATACACACAGGAAACTGTTGAGTGTGTGTGTGTGTGTGAAAAACATGACTCACCCTACTCATCCTCCTCTTTCATGTTGATGAAATGGTCTATGACACTGTCATACAGTACACACTTACATTTTTGTTGTTGTCCTAGCTACCTGGCTACCTGGCTAAAATGCTTGTTTGCTAGCCTAATTTCCTTTCATGGGCAACGTTAGTTAAAATTAGCCTTCTACATCTAGCTACATATAGAACTTCCATCCTCTCACCCAGAGGCACAATGTGTACATTTATGGTTGTATCAGAATTATCGTTATAATCATTGGCCAGTACGGAGAATGAAAGGCTCCCGAGTGGCGCAGCGGTCTAAGGCACTGTATCTCTGTGTTAGAGGCGTCACTACAGACACCCTGGTTTGAATCCAGGCTGTATCACAACTGGCTGTGATTGCGAGTCCCATACGGTGATGCACAATTGGCCCAGTGTTGTCTGGGTTTGGCCGGTGTAGACCGTCATTGTAAATAAGAATTTGTTCTTAACTGACTTTGCCTAGTTAAAAATTTTCAAAAACACAAGTCAACAATTCAAGTTGTTTCTGTCAATTACATATTGCTCTCGATGTGATTGGAGGGAAGCCAAATCCAATCTGGCTTCCCTTAAAACTTTTTGGGGGTGTGCCAGCACCATTCACAGTCGAGCTTACTCAGTATAGGTCAATGCTGATTGGCTATTATTCTATTCAATGGCATAGGCGGCAACAATGTCATACTCTTTTCGGTCAGACAGATAGATGGCCTACACATACAGACAGAGGGATGCTGTTTTGCTCCCTTGGATGCTTTCTCCAGAGAGATACATTCAGTCTCTTGCGAAGTGAAGGAACATTTTGAAACACAGAGACAAAAGATCAATTATTCTATTTATTTTGTTCTTTTTTTATTGGCAATTTTTTTGGGGAAGCCTGGGTTCCACCTGACTACCATACCCCATTCAAAGGCACTTAAATATTTTGTCTTGCCCATTCACCCTCTGAATGGACACATATACAAACCATGTCTTAATTATCTCAAGGCTTGAAAATCCTTCTTTAACCTGTCTCCTCCCCTTCATAAACACTGATTGAAGGGGGTTTAACAGCTGACATCAATAAGGGATTGTAGCTTTCACCTGGATTCACCTGGTTAGTCTATGTCATGGAAAGAGCAAGTGTTCCTAATGTTTTGTACACTCGGTGAATGTGCGACTTGTTATGGTGTTTTGGTGCTATAAGACATGGTTTAAAGTGACTGAGGATTTGGTCATGCTTTTTGAAGCATCCTGCCATAGGCCCTATCACTCCTATTGTTTCACTAGCAGCGATGCTATTGCTGGCTGTGGGGTAAGTAAATAAAGACAACTAAGCCATCTTGTCTTTCAGGATCAATAAATGAATAACATTTTGTCAATAAAATGTGTTATATTTCAGATGTTGGTGTACTGCCACTTTAAATGACAGTCATGTTTGCCACATAAATATGAAAAAAATCATATTTACAACACAATTCTAAGAACTAAATGATACTACAACGAAATGATGGCAAATCTGCATTTTATTACTAATGTGGATTGTACTTTGGAGAAAATACGTTTTTATATAAGGGAAACAAGTGTATTTTCGTTTCTACAAAATATGAAAATTAACTGAAACTTTCCTAAAATTGCAGTCTGTTTTGGTAAATGTTTATTTCAGATAACATTGATTACATGTCTAATGACAAGAATTAAGTTGATATTTTGCTTGATAGTTGCTTTTTCCAATAGTTTATTTTTGGTGTAAAAAAAAATGTGTTGGTAGTTTGAGGCTTAATGTGATTTGGTGACAATGGGAAAGGTTTGTTTGATTACATTGTCAAATCTTCAATTATTCAAACTTCAGAGTCAAGTCTTGGTAGTCCTTGGAAATACAGAAAAAGGTACGGTCTTTCAGGGACTATTTGACTGTTTAGCGGACTTTCAAGGCTGACTAAACAGCATGCTGCATGTCACTGGGTACAGCAGGGTAACCTTAGAACCACAGAGATAGGCTGGCCTGGGCGGGATGTACCTGGCAGCTGTAATGTTATTGGAGATCCTCTGCCCCCTACCCACCCTCCTTTCCTCCTCTTTGTTCATCAGTGAATGTCCAGTCTGTCTCTGGTCCAGCCGATGCCTTCACAGTAGCGATACGGCCCAGCGTATGACCTCAGGAGCTCCTTGGTGTCTTCGGGGAGGTAGAATGTGTCTATGAGTGTCTGATGAGTGTCTCTGAGGCTGTGTGCGTTTGTTTTCTATTTGTGCCACATGGTTGTCTGCATACCTACTGCACTGCCTACGTCCCCTGTCTAGTGGTCTATCTTATTTTACCATCCGTCACTGCCTTCTGACTTCCCCTCTCTGTGTGATGACTCAACCTTTCTTTTCACTGCTCCTTTTTTAGCCACCTGAACTACTGAATATCTGTCGGTTCATTCTTGTCTCCTCCAGCACGTTCTTTTACCCCAGCCCATGTCTCTTTCACTCAGCCATCAGCTAATCCTCTACGCAGCCTAATTACTGTGTATCTGCTCAATGGGACAGGCACTGATGGTATGTGTCCTTTAAACCTGAGGAGCATGTTAGACTCCCTACACCGCCCTCTCTCTCTCTATGATTTACAGGATAGCATGGAGGGAAACATTCGTTGCTCACAGAAAAAAACAGCAATAGTCCTCTCACCCTGAAGATGAAATCCTGTTCCTTGTCTACCAGCATTCTAGTATATGACTTGGATGTGGGTTATGTGTTGACACTGTTGTCACAATTGTCTCTGGTGCACCTGATTAGTATAGCCTGTCAGTCAGAGAGACAGCATGTACAATGTGTATTCTGTGTGTGTGTGTGTGTGTGTGTGTGTGTGTGTGTGTGTGTGTGTGTGTGTGTGTGTGTGTGTGTGTGTGTGTGTGTGTGTGTGTGTGTGTGTGTGTGTGTGTGTGTGTGTGTGTGTGTGTGTGTGTAAGGATATGTGTGTGTGTGTAAGGATATGTGTGTGTGTGTAAGGATATGTGTGTGCATTGTGTCTGGTGTCTGTATATATTTATGCACACACATATTTTTTGCATGCTAGTGAGTGTTTGTGTGTTTGCATGTGTCCGTATGGAGGCTGAGGGTTCTTGGTTTGGAGCATCTACTCTTGGCACCCCTAGGTCTGTGGAGACCTGCCGCTGTGCAGGATCAAGGGGTGCAGGGCTGCTAGTACGGAGAGCCAGCCTGATCGCATGCCAGCTGCAGTCCCTAATGCCTCTGCCACATCCTTGGCAGCCTGGGCCTCTGCCCTTCTCTCTCTGCTCCTCTTCTTGGCACAATAAGGAGGTTTTTCTCATGCATTTATTCCTCTTTTCTTCTCCTCAGGCCTCAGGTTATATCAGTGTTGTTTGACTGATGGGCACATGATTAGGTTGGTCTATATGAAGTACAATAAGCCATGTAGTTACATGGTTATTATATATAATGTAACAGTGTGACTCGCTTGCACGTTAAAACCTCTTAAGGATCTGCCCCTTTAAATTTGTTTTGCCTAAAATGACTTCTAACTGCCTGTAGCTCAGGACCTGAAGCAAGGATGTGCACGTTCTTGATACCCTTTGAAAGGAAAAACTTTGTAGTTTGTGGAAATTGTCCAATGAATGTAGGAGAATATAACACATTAGATCTGGTAAAAGATAATACATAGAAAAAAACATGTTTTTTTTGTATGTTTTTTGTACCCTCATGTTTGAAATGCATGAGAAAGTCCATAATATATTATTCCAGCCCAGGCTCAACTTAGATTTTGGTAGCTAGATGGCAGCAGTGTATGTTAAAAGTTTTAAACTGATCCAATGAACCATTATATTTCTGTTCAAAATGTTGTATCAAGACTACCCAAATGTACCTAATTAGTTTATTAACAACTTTTAAAGTTCATAATTGTGCACTCTCCTCAAACAATAGCATGGTATTCTTTCAATATAATAGCTACTGTAAATTGGACAGTGCAGTTAGATTAACAAGAATTTAAGCTTTCTGCCAATATCAGATATGTATGTCCTGGGAAATGTTCTTGTTACTTACAACCTCATGCTAATCACATTAGCCTACGTAAGCTCAACCGTCCCGTGGAGGACCCACTGATCCTGTAGATGTTTTAAAACGTACTCATTACAAAGTGTTATGCGAGAAGTCAGGGAAAGCGTATTCCCATGCAAGAAAATGGCTGCCTTAAATCCAGCGGCGGCCCACCCATTGGGGCGTTAGAGGTGGCGCCTCACTTATAACATATAATTAATGGACTTTGTTTTAAATGCTTATAAAAGTGTTGTTTCAAAAATATATTATTCAAAATAATATTATTTGACGGCCAGCAGTAGCAGCAGCTCCGCCTTAAACCCTCCGCTGTGTGAACATTGCTTGGATTATTTAGCCAGCCATTTGCTATGAGGGGGAACTCCCCCAATGAAATCACAGGGTATTCTGCCATCAGTGGCCGCCAAAAATATATTCTGGTTTAGCAAAATTACAGGAGTACCATCTTTTATTCACCTTTTTGTTCACACACAGTGCATTCGGAAAGTATTCAGACCCCTTGACTTTTTCAACCCAAAAAATGACGTTACAGCTTTATTCTAAAATTGACTAAATTGTTTTTTTCCCTCAACAATCTACACACAATACCCCATAATAGCAATGCAAAAACACTTTTTTTTACATTTTAGCACATTTCTTTTAGCAAATATATTGAAATATTACATTTACATAAGTATTCAGACCCTGTACTCAGTACTTTGTTGAAGAACCTTTGGCAGCGATTACAGCCTTGAATCTTCTTAGGTATGACGCTACAAGCTTGGCACACCTGTATTTGGGGAGTTTCTCCCATTCTTCTCTACAGATCCTCTCAAGTTATGTCAGGTTGGATGGGGAGTGTCACTGCACAGCTATTTTCAGGTCCAGAGATGTTCGATCGGGTTCAAGTCAAGTCTCTGGCTGGGCCACTCAAGAACATTCAGAAACGTGTCCCAAAGCAACTCCTGTGTTGTCTTTGCTGTGTGCTTAGGGTCATTGTCCTATTGGAAGGTGATGGAGGCCACTGTGTTCTTGGGGACCTTCAATGCTGCAGACATTTTTTGGTGCCCTTTCCCAGATCTGTGTCTCGACACAATCGTGTCTTGGAGCTCTACGAACAATTATTTAAATCTTATGGCTTGGTTTTTGCTCTGACATGCGCTATCAACTAATGGACCTTATATAGACAGGTGTGTGCCTTTCCAAATCGTGCCCAGTCAATTGAATATTCCACAGGTGGACTCCAATTAAGTTGTAGAAACATCTCAAAGATGATCAACGGAAACAAGATGCACCTGAGCTCAATTTCGAGTCTCATTGCAAAGGTTCTGAATACTTATGTAAATAAGGTATTTCTGTTTTTTATTTATAATACATTTGCGAAAAATGTCTCAAAACCTGTTTTCGCTTTGTCATGATGGGGTATTGAAAAATATATTTGATTCAATTAGACTAAGGCTGTAATGAAAAAAGTGAAGGGGGTCTGAATACTTTCCCGAATTCACTGTATTTTGTGGTTTTCACTGTGACACTATAGCGGTTCAGTTTGGAGACTGTCAAAAGGATCATACAGAATTAAACTGGGACTCTCAGTATCCATCATCCTCCAGTGTTGTGAGGCTCTGTGAAGGCTCACAGAAAGCGTCGGCGAAGAGGCGTCACTTCCAGTTAGCAGACGTGCAACACACTAAAGAGGTTCAACTGCAACGCCAGGCATAGCCAATTGTATTGATATGTTTTTGAAGATGCTTCTCTCCTCTACCTTGTATCACACTCCTCAGACTTGATCCGTCGTGCCACTCCAGACTTACTTCAAACCCCCGGAGAGGAGTGTGAAGTGTGTTTCCTTCTGTTCAGTTGTGTGGAGCAGGGTGAGGAAGCCCAGTGCTGCTGTTTGCTGTTTTTGCTAGCTGCCTCCATTATAGAAATCAGCCCTCTGATCTCCACGACAACATGCCTCCAAATTCCTCTGCCTCTCTCTGACTTCATGTAAATACCCCTGTGTCAGTTTCTCTGTTGATTAAATGAATATTAGCGTTAGGAGCAAGGCAGGAGACCGTGCCATTTACTCTCTATCAGGATGTGAAATTCACCAGCTCTACAAACTTTTATTAAGTACAAATGTCATAGCTTATATTTGTGCCTCTTTGGACTTCTTGGTTTCGTTCCTGTTTTGTTTTATGCCTCTCTCTGCTGTCTTGTCTCCTCACTTCTACCTTCCTGTCAACGGTGGGTGTAGCTGGTGCATGGAAGTCAGGCGCAAGAGAGCAGAGATGAGTGAACACGAAGCACTTTACTGAGGCAAATAGTAAGACCAGAACGCAACAGTGTCACCAAAACCAAATGCCCAAAACAAATAAGGCAGCACAAAGTACCACAAACAAAGTACAAAGTACAGGCTGCCACAAAACACAGGTAATACATAAAACCTGGCGCTAACCAGCCGGAAGCGTGCCAACCTCGACAAATACACAATACTCCACACAGACATGGAGGGAACAGAGGGCTAAATACACATAGTAATTATGAGGAGACGTAAACCAGGTGTGCAGGAAAACAAGACAAAACAAATGGAAAATTAAAGGTGGAGCGGTGATGGCTAGAAGATCGGTGACTTCGACCACCGAACGCCGCCTGAACAAGGAGAGGGGCCGACTTCGGCGGAAGTCGTGACACTTCCTCCTCTCCTCCCAGCTCTCTATCTTTGGCTTGTTAGCCTTGGGTCCTTGCCTTGGCATTGGAGTTATAGCTCAGCCAGGCTGCTGCTTGGTCAGCGCTAGGGGTCCACAGATGCGAATGGGAAGTCAAGGACTGATCATTGGAGATAGAATGTCTCTCCCAGCAGTCAGCCTCACTGCTGCTACTGGCCTCACATGTCCAATTATGGGGTGTTGGACCAGCCTATACCCAACACACACACACATGCACACACACACACACACACACACACACACATGCACACACACACACGCTCTCACTGAGACCTTGTTACCCACTATCCACACTGCGCTTACTATAGTTATGGTAAACCTGGTGGCACTTGCCAACTTGACCCAGTCAGAGGTATAGGGGAATCCTGTGGTTTAAGACAATAGCCCTCTAGACCCCCTTTGGGTCTGTTTTCCTGTTGATGGCCCAATGGGGCCCCTGAGACAAAGATGTCTTCATCATGTTCTCCCCATCATGGCTCAATGTCTGCACCTCATACCGCTGTCTAAAGCAAAAGAACACTTGGCCATACTGTATACTTAGCTTGGTAGTTCACTGTACTGGAATATTTGCATGTTTGTCTTCTATTGAACTTCTGTTCTTAGCCCCGATATCCTCACTTCCCTTGGTTTTTCTCATTTCCACACATGTACGCATACACGCCCCCCCCCCGACCCCCACTCACACACATACATTGAACAGCCAGAGAACACTAAGACGAAAGCACACATGGTCCTCTGCCGGCCTCTGCCCTGTACCAGCAGACAGTGTATGAGCGGCTGCCAGACTTCACACAGAAGGGTGTTAAAAATACATGCATACCACACCTCATGACTTATTGATGCTTCTCTCCTCCCTGTATGTTTATGAGGTGAGAGGCCTCCCCGTTGTCCTGTACATTGACCCAGGGGTCCACCGGTGTGTCTGAGACACTGCCTATTCCTTATTTTTTGTTCACTTTAAATGAGACCATAACATGTGGACACCTCCATATATGCATGCTGACCACAGGGATCACATAAATAGTCATGCTACCTTGGAAGAGGAGCTCCTCCATTGTCTAGGAGCTGCATTTATCATCACTGGGAATCATATTTAAGTAGTCATGTTTGGGTAGAAACTGACATAATATGGTGCATCAATGTTACCCCTCTTACTGTTGAAGACAAAGACAAAGATAGGAACACAAAGACACAGTTTCAGAATTGAGCAGATATTTAGGGAATTTCACCTTCATCCGGTTTAGGTATTCTTTGCTCAGGCCAGATGGTAACTATAGGTAGTTAGGTACTTAGCTTTGCTAATGGTACCAGGTCTGTAGTGCCTAAGTAAATTGGGAGGCAGCAGAATGCACCCATCCAGCAGGAGGCGCTGTAGTGTGATGTGCAGACTGGAGGACACTGAGGGTATTTGAGGCTGCTGTCCCTCACTCTACTGCAGGCCTCTGTTGTGGTCATGGTCAGTCCTGTGTGAGATATTGTTATTGCTCAGGGGTGTATTATCTCAGAGGCACTTCCCTGGTCAGGTAGAGGGGGGGTCAGGTGAGAGGTGGACATTTACTTGAGAGGCTGCTTAGGGACTTCTGCAATAGACAGGCGCTCATGCCGGCCCTAACACCACAATTTATTGATTAGATAATCTCTGTGTCATCTGATGGCGGTGTGGCTTACACTGCCTCCCTGCTGGGGGTACATGGCAGTAATCACTGACTGGGGGTAGGGGTGGGGGACGGGGACGGGGGCTTTCCTTGAACATAAGGGACTACCTCTTCATGTTAGTCCTGCTTTGATTCCACTTTCCTTCTCTCTTCTTTTCTATTCTCCTCCAGCCAGTGGTGGACTGGGACCAAAAATCAGCCCTACATTTCTAACACATCGGCCCATTTCTTTCCTCAAGGCCCCCACACCAGCTCAATTCTTTCCTCAAAGCCCACACGCGGGCCATTTCTTTCCTTGAGGTCCCTAATTATTAGTCAGATATTGATCAGTTTGCGCAAAAAAAAAAAACATGTTAGACAGGCCCACTTGGCTAAAAATGGGCCATTTTCCCGAAATGCCAGATGGCCAGTCCGCCCCTGCCTCCAGCTCTGAGAGGGAAGCAGAAAGCTCAAGCTTTCATTATTTGCTGAGATTGGGATGTCAATCCCTGCGCCCCTGACCCAAGTTTGTAGTTCTCCCCATTTTATTGGGGAAATGATTAGCGTGGTTATCTCCCCTCCACACTGTAAAGCTTTTCTTCCTCCTCTCTTCTCCCCACCTCATACCTTCAGGCTAGGAGAAGATTTGCTGTACAGGACATTGCCATGGGAAAGACTTGACTTAGTGATTTCCCCTTCCCTCCTTCCCTCTCTATAGTTTCTTCTGATATTTCAATCTTCTATCCTAAACGTTTCTGTAGCACTGTGTCAGAATCCATATTCACATTTTTTTCTTTCTTGTCCCCTTTCCCACCCTACCGAATGAGATGGTAGCGTAAAGTGTGGAGTTCTTGACTTTGTTTCTGTGTGACAGAATGGAGGGCATATGATTGGGTGAGAGAGCCAGGGTTAGGATCTGATTTTCCTTGGTTCACAGAGGTCATCCAGTGATAACCCAGCTGGATGCACCTATCCTAGTTTCTACCCCTAACCCGCCATACTGAATGGATATATTCACCTTTACAATTCATTCACGGCTTAGTTGTAAATATTCAATAGTAGGCGATGTGATGGTATCATGCAATTTTACTGTTAGTCTGTCTTTTTAATCAACTATTAATGACAACTGCTTACTTACTTTCTTTATCTCAGTTATTATAGGTCTATGGGTATAGTGGGAATGTCTCATTCACAGCAACAGTGCAGCCATTCATGGCCTACATTTGAGCTGGATTTGGTCCAATCAATTTTGCATTTATTAATTCCGTTTTCTAACAAGTATGGGAAACATCACTTGTTTTTTTAAAAGGTTGAGGACATTAAGTTATAATAAGAAGTTATAATGATTCACTTTTAAAGAAATACATCACAAAACAGTTATTCATTTGAAATTCAATTGGATATGTACTTGCTAAATGGAAGAAATAGCCTTTTTTTAGAACTGTCCATAAGGAAAGCAAAATATGCAATTGTGTATCATTTTTGCATTTAGGTATTTTTCCATCCACCAAGGCTTCCCTGGATTCAAAAACGGATTAAATAACGTTGCCTTAATAACGTTGCGTTAATTTAGAAGGATGTAGTAGCCCAATCTCGATCTATAATAAGGAATGAAAAGGCACTGATAAACAAATCTAGGAGAAAAGACTATCGCCCACTCTACAACGCAAATTGCGCTTTGATTGAATCTTAATTTCATCTGAAGGTTGTTTTGTTTAGTTTTTATTCTGACTCAATGAGCTTAATCAGAGTCACTGATCATCTGGGTCTAAGCCTCCCCGTGTTGTGTTTTTGTTTGTCGGGAGCTCAACGAGACTCTATCCGCACTTCATTAACCCTGAGCGGGGGACAATCCGCGGTAAGAGCCGAGGGATTTGCCCGTATCCTTTCACATGCAAAAATCTCCGCGTCATCCATCAAGACAGGGAGCTTTGCCTGAAATCAGCTGCGCACTTCGCAAGAATAACCCTTTTCATAAATGTTGAGGGGGTTTATCTTTATTTGAATCGGTCACGGATCCTTATGATTTTTTGGCAAGTTGGGAATTTGTTGAGGGGGGTTTCCTCTCCCTTTTTTCCAAGTCCTAACCACATTCAGTGCGATGTAGCAAGACCTAGAATATTTCTCAGTTAAAGCAAATGTACGCAATATATATGTGTCAATTAGTTAAAGTCAGACTAATGGGCCTATTTTATGAAGAGATAGGCTGATGGTCAATGGGAGAAGGGATAACATGTGCCATGCGAGCGGTGCAGCGGGGGGCTGAATATTACACCCATTATCGACCTTCAATTTAAAGCTATTAAAGTCTTTTGTCTAATCGTTAATATCCCATTCACCAACTCTGTCAGACTGAACTACCCAGCCGTCCTTTATGGTCTGATATTTTGGTTGGTTTAAAGTTTAAAGTCAGACTCCTATTAGGAGTGAGGTTGGGGTGGCGGGTGGGGGGCTGGTGGAGCAGGGCTCTGCGGTGCCGCTGACCAGATGTCCCCTCGCTGATCCGGGCCACAGTCAGCATCGCCCGGTCACCAGCTGTTGGAGCTGTTTGGCAAAGAGCACAGCACCAACACTCCAAGAAAGAGGCATGGAAACAATCCATTTCCAAATGGGATCATTTAAGGCACTTAAACAATTGCACTAGCCTCGCATTAATATTTCATCTGCTTATTGTTTATGGAAAGGAATTAAATGGCATTCTTAATTCAGTTTGCCTACTGTCTACTGTACTAGCGTATTTATAACATGTAGGCTATCCCTTAGCTGAATAAATGGACTGCTTTTGCCAATGATCATCTCTCGATGCAATTGCTCAAATCTGTAGCAGACTATTTCATTATTTTTTATTTGGTATCGACCTATGTTAGGTTTAACCGAGACCACTTTTGAAGCATGGCTATTGTTTGTGTATACATGTGTGTGTGTGTGTGTGTGTGTGTGTGTGTGTGTGTGTGTGTGTGTGTGTGTGTGCGTGTGCGCGTGCGTGTGCGCGTGTGTGCGAGCGTGCATATATTTAATCCTGTGTGTGTGTGTTTTATTATATACACACTCCCATCAATGTATATTTTTGACAGAACAATTAGCCTATCCTATTTATTTATAACACATATATACCAAAACACATTTCTAGTCATAACTTATTAGATAGGCCAAAGTTTTAGATATCAAGGCAGAATTAACCAGCCAGCCTACATTTCCCAAATTGAACTCTCACCACTCCAAATCTTTGGATAAATATCTAGGCATTTTTTAAAGGTTAAGGCGGTGAATGTTCCATGCTCTGACGGTGACATTCTTATTAACTTTTTCAGGTTTGACAAATTAAATTCACGATACTAACCAAATAATGAGGGGGTTTGAGGGAAGTGTTTGACAGACATGTTCAAAATGATTCAAACATGGTGCTTCTAATAGAATTCTACGAACCTTAATTAGATGTTATCAGGCATACTTGCCTGATTTATCACAGGTTTACACATTGGCTCTCCTTTGTCGCAACATAACATGTTTTGTTGTTTAATGATCAAATATGCCAAATCATTATTTTTGTTTGTAATGACCTTGTATTGCATTAAACTATACATCAGAAATGCTACTCTATGTGTGACTAATGATCAATGTCATTCATTCATTAATTGATAAGTTGAAAAGTGAGCATTTGACACGAGCAATGATTGCATGCAGGACCATTTTGTAATTTCTTCTTTAGAGAATAGGACGCCCATTAACAAACCTTGAATAAACCAACTTTCCTCGGATGTAGGCCTATTCATTGCATCTTGCAACGGAAACCGTTTACCGTTTAAGAAACAAACGGAAGCAAACGGAACGAAACGTGGACGGACCTTCATGTGTCCAATAGAAACTCTCCTTTTCATTGAAAAACATTTTCAGTTTGGAGTCAACGTGTTGTTTTTTTTGCAACAGAGGAAACGTTTGCAACATATTAGGCAGTATTGAATACACCCCCAGGTTGTTGTTGTTGATGATGATGATGATGATGATGATGATGATGATGATGATGATGATGATGAACAGCCTACTTGTATGCCATTTGCAAAAATAAATAGTGGCCCTGTATTTGTCTAACATGGATTTGGAAAGATATGGCTGAGTCACGTTATTACATGAAATACCTTTATTTGCACATATATAAAAGTAATTATTTTTTACTTCAAATCCCCCTCTATAGCTCCGACTTAAGCTGTTTGAACAGTTTGACAAAAAGTTATTTCAGCTAATGGGGGCGAGGAACGAAAAACGATCCAGAAATACGAGAACCACTCCACAAATTAATATCTGCAATATACATTTTCACCAAAGAGAGTAACAAGGTTTCCACGGTTTGATACGAAATAACATAAGTCATCCACAACGTCTGCTTAAATACACCTAGCAAATCAACAGGCGAAAGACCCAAATTGGCAACCGACTCAGTCTTCAGTCTTTATCTGTTTAGCAAAAGTGAAGGGTTTGCAAAGGTACATTGCTACTTGATAAATTGATTTACTCTTACTCTGACTCCAAATTGAATACAATTGGGCAAAATGTAAACAAAAAAACTAAAAACCATTATGATTAGAGATTTTTAAATACATTTCGTTACAATTTGGCATTGTATGTTGTTTCTCTCATGGACCTTCATTATTCCCATCCAGATTATCACTGAAATGATAGAAAATGAGCCTTTAGCTCTGGCTAATCTATAGCTTTTTTTGTACTGGATCACTGTCATCTGAAGGAAGGAAATAAAAATGGATGAATAAAAAATATTTTCAAATCAAGAAGTATTCGTATTTACATGTCTATAGCCTATGTCTGGTGATTATTATTTTCATCGTTTGAAAAAAAGTGAATGAAACGCAACTCGTCTTTGTAAAGAGAAATATAACGAAATTATAGTCGTTATGAAATGCCTTTGGATAATCCAATTAGCTATTCAACTAAACTTGGAATGATATTTCAGTTTCCAGACCAATGCATTGGTTTGTTATGCATGTTTTTTTTTAAATAATTGTATCCTGACAACTTAGCATAATAATAATACTGATGTTAATAATAATATCTTTATGATTCTGAGTAAAAGTGCCATTGTCATAAGCCTTGGTGCCAGCAACGATTATTTCAGTAAAACTATCGTGCCCTTTCTGATGTAGCCCACACTGAAGGTATGGTAAACAAAAATATAAATATATAAGTTAAATGCATAGAGAAAAATAAATAAATAAATAAAGAACTTCAGCATGGTAAAAACCTGTCCACTTTAGATAGTTCGAGATTCAGTCATGAAGTTCATTGTTTAATACCATGACTTCTTTTGTCACCGTTTTAAATAGTTTTTTTTTTCTCTCTATCACATAGAGTCCTAGTCTGCCAGGTATGGCATATATCCGGAGCGACCGGCTCACCGCTGCTGTGTTGGCCGGGGAAGCACACCGGAGAGAGGGGGGAGAGGGGGTGGTTCACTACCCCCCTGCAGACCATGCAGAAGAATCCGCGGAACGAGAGGTCGTTGCAGAGCCGGAGGGGGCGCTGAGGGGCCTCTGTACAGGTAGAGCGCCGCTCCGGGGTCCAGGTTGGACATCAGGCTTTGAGGGTAGAAATAGGGCGAAGGAAACATTCTCTGAAGGGCTGAGTAATTTCCAGCCTCCGCTAACAGTTCCAGTCCAACTGCCGTCTGCCTCTTCCACTTTGTTCTATTCGGACAAGAAACAGTGGATATTAGTAATTGAAACTCTCATCATAAAAATATAAACAAGTTTGAAAAGTGCAGTTGGAATCTTTTTATCATATGACTCTGAAGTTTAGAATTCAGTTCACTGAGTAAAAATGCAGTTTGGAAAAAACCCAGTGAAAATGCATGGACAAATAACATAGGCTGCATGGTTCAATTTAAACGAAATTAGTTTTTTCTTAATGGATTTAGGCCTGCTTTGTAATAACAAGCGTTACCAACATGTGGTGTTTTAAGTGCAAAGTAGAGGGTCAGTTCAGAGTCAGTTGGAAACATCTGTAGCCTACGCAATATCATAGCATGCATTCACTTTCGGTTGGGATCGTATTGGTTTCATCGTGTGGTCTGAAATTAGTCTAATTCTTCTATGTTTCCAAGAAAGATCTAAAGTGTAGTTGTACTCAGTTACGCACTTCCGTTATTCTGATAAATCAGTCCTCTCCAATTGTATTCAAGCGAGGGTTAATCTGTCAGATTGTCAATTGAAAGCACTCCTCAATCAGGTAAATTATTCATAATTATAATAATTGAGTAAATATAGTAGTGTGGCTGAATTATTGATATGGCATAGGCCTACATGCAACGATATATTATTCATGCACCAAAGTGTTGTTTTTATACCTATTTATTAATATCGTTTTGCTGTCTGAATGTCATCATAGATTCATTTGAAAACCATTTGGATTTTTTTCTCTAAAAAAATTGCTTAAAACAATCTAGTCTCTAATCTAGTAGAAGGCTATTTGTCAGTATTTGAATCACATTGTTCAAAGGTTTCACGCAGTGCCAAATTGCCAATATTTTATGATGTTTTTATTTTTGTTTTTCTGTTCTATTTTCTCCTTAATTCTTAAGGAATTGATGCAGGGTGTGCCTGTTTTGAGAAAGACATTGGAGCTCTTATGTGACCAATGAGTTTGTCTGACTGACATGAGAAAACCATTCTGTCTGGAGGTGAAGAGCGTTTAACCCTAATATCCTAATGATACAAGTGCAGGCGCGCGCACACACTACCATTGTTGGTCTACTAGGCTCACTGCATTCTACCATTAGGCACTATCAAAATACTTCTCGTCATTTTAAATGGTTATAATTTGTGTAATTACACTAAAGGCAACCAAGCGTCGCAGTCCTTACCTCCTGTTCTGGTACCAGGTTTTGACTTGTGTGTCTGTGAGGTTGAGGGAAGCGGCCAGTTCCATCCTGTCTTGCACGCTCAGGTACTTCTGCCGTTCGAAGCTGCGTTCGAGCTGGGCCAGCTGGTGGTCAGTGAAGGCTGTTCGCGCCTTCCTGGGTTTCTTCATCCGAACATGATGCGGACTGTCCCTACTGCTCGAGATCTCTCGGTCTCCTTCCTCTTTCACTGCAAACACAAGAATAGGATAAATATGAAAAACTCAAATTTACAACAATATCTCAAATGTTCATAAAGCCTATAAAGTGACGGGCAGAGCCTAATCTAAAAGGAATATAGTCCTCGGCTGTAGACTATATGCCCATTTATGAAAGGGATTTGGATTTCGTTTAAATGTTACATTTACAAACGGACTTAAGCCTATTTCAAAGTTGAACTGTTTCATACAACTTCATATCCGTGTTTGGGTGTTGTGTTGGAGGACTTTAGGCCACTCTCCATTTGATTAAGATTGTGCCTAGTTTTTATGAAGATGTAGCCTAGACCTATTTACAAATTAATATGTTTTGTATATTAGCACATTGTTTTTGCAATTGGATGTGTGTAACATTCCCCTTTGTTCTATTGCTGTCGTGTTGGGGTTAGAACTGTAGTATACATTTCTCAGTTTATTCTCCCCCGTTCCCTCCAAAAAGAGGAGACGCGACGTGAGAGCTCTTGCTAGTTGAATAGTTGAGTCGTCTCTCAAGAAGCACAATAATCCGGCTAATTGAGCCACAAGGGAAGGGCGCCTTTCAACCGCGACCGGAGAAACTTCACAGGGCCGCGGATGAGAGCGAAATAAAGAGCCGGCCGGCCTTGCGCGTTACAAATCTGATTAGCACTGGGACAAATTACATCAAATCCCCGAAATATTAGAAGGCGGATTCGCTGAAATCAAAGCAGTGTACTACTCCCTACAAGGGCTTTGGAGCTGAATTGACTGCGTTGATATGACAATCTGTTACACACACACACACACACACACACACACACACACACACACACACACACACACACACACACACACACACACACACACACACACACACACACACACACACACACACACACACACACACACACACACACACACACACACACACACACACACTGTATCCAAAGTATATTGATGTCGTTCATGTTCATGTTCCTTTTTAAAATCTGAACTGAAGTCAGGACTTTTGTAAAAACCCTTGCTGTAATGGATTGATGAAATAACATTGTTCACTAGTAGGCTATAAATAACATGTCAATGACATTATTTACATGAATAAAAAGTCGAATGAATATTATTAATAATATTACAATACATACCGAATAATATAGGCCTATCCTCATTACACAGTTTTGTGTCACTGTAAGATGGCATTTTCTTTTTATCAATAAAAGGGGGTAGATATATTTAGTGTTTTTGTTATATAAGTTAATCAAGTCAATATTTATTAGGCCTATTATATTTTTCTTTTCTTTTTCTACGCAGATTTCTATTGACTATTTCCTGCCAGCAGGAATTGTCCTCGCCTATAACCAACGGTTGACTCATTTGTATCCAGGCGCTGCTTCATTAAACTGTCAATGGAGATGACATGTCTGTTATGGCTGACATGATTGGAAACAGACAGACCCTTGATGGCATTTATCTGGAGGCAACCCCGTCATCTTTTCCCATGCAGCTCTTCTCTTGCCTCCCTGACATCAACAGATGCTTTCAAGACGTCTGCTAATGCAAGCAAGTGCGTCTGAAAGGAAAAACGGTTTGACACCTAATGTTTATCCCCCAAATCATTGGAGAATATCAACAGTGTGGATTCCATAATTTAAGAAAATAATAGACTCGTGTCCTCCTTTTCAATAATCCTTTATAGGCCTAGTGTAACTATAGACACTTTTTAAAAGAGCTTTAGAGTTCAAAATAATAGGGTTGATCAACTTTCACCATATGCTAGCATTTCTTATTTATATATATATACATTTTATTTGAGGGGTGGGGGGTTAATTAATCTCTTATTGAGTTTACTGGGATAATGTAAAAGTGTATAATTTGATATTAGATTAGATACATTTTATAGGGGATTCCTTTTGAACAAAGATTCTAGCCTAGGCTGTAGCCTACTTCCAGTAGCCTATTTGCCTTCCCGAGGCTAATCACAATTTACAACCATAGCCTAATTAACCGAGCACTACATCTTCAGAAACACTTTGAAACATGGACAGGTGTTGTAACACGTTCAATTATGATAAGAAAACATTGAGTTAGAATGAATTATATAGAAAATCAACTGCATAAAGCTCACACAAATACAACGGATATAGAACAGTAGGACTACAACAATTCCATTAGAAATAATGTGACAAAGTCTAATTGATTTCTAAACATTAAGCTTGTTTACATCACTATTTTACCTTTGTATTCGCTGTCTGACGATGAGTTGCTATGGATTTTGTCCATGAAGTCATCTGCGAGCTTGGAGGCAAGTCGCCCCGTTTCTTGAGTTGGCTGGCCATTACTGGAGTATGGGGCGCAGGCGGCTAGCGGTTTGCAGTCAGCTAGAATATCTCTGATCAGAAAGGATGAGGTGACGGTCCGCGGCTGTGACCCGGCGGAGATCTGTCCGTGTTGGAGATGGGGCGGCAACCCGATAGCATGACCTTGCCTCTGCAATGCCTCATCCACACACTCCCTCCTCGGCGACGGGGGAGACGAGCAGCCGCTCTCTAGGTCAGACCTCGGGCTGAACTCCAGCGGTGACCGGCACTCTCCCACCAAACTGTCCCCTTTCGACATGACCGGACTTCCAGGTCTGTGGGAAAGTAAAGAGTCGATCCCAAAGCTGGACCCATTGGTGGATGCCTCCATTGTTTACCAGCACAGCTAAGTTCTTCGAGGCCTCAACTCAAACTATCATTGGTATTCGAGGCAAGCAAGTTCAGATGATTGCTGAGATGAGACTTTGCCTGAATTTATCCAGCAGGAAAATCCAAAAATGATTCGGAAATCACATATATTCAACCAAGATGTTTTCTCCTCTTCTTAATTTATTATTATACTTGTCAAAATAGCAACATCTCCGGGTTCTCGGAGTTATATAAGAGTAGGCTACAAAATCGACTCTGCATCCAACTATTTTGTCCTAAATACAACACTATTCATGAATTCGATGCAGCTAGGCTCTGTTGGCGAGTTTGTCCATATGTTTTCTCTTTTAGAAAATGAAAACTCGCCGGTACGACTTCTAAATTATTGATCAACTTATTTCAAATATTGACAAAAAAACTGCAATGATTAGAGGCAGTGAAGCAGCGTTAGTGCAAGTTAAATAGGCAAGCGATTCAGCACCACCTTTCAGCACCACGGACAGAGACAGCAGCGAGTATTGCAAGTGGAATTCAAGACCTGCAAATGACGCAGAGCGAGGACACAATTGCTGAAATTGTCATCACTTAAAAAGTAGTTCGCTGGTGTGACCCGTCTGGTGCTCGATTGTAGAGGAAGGTAGAGATATTCTACACCAACAGAAAGATGCAACAAGAGACTCGAAACGGGTGGGCTGTAGCAGTCGAGAAGATACGCACAGTAAAACAGTGGTAACGCGGGTTAAATAGACACAACTGGGATAATGTGAAGGAAATCTCAAAAAATGGAACTTGAGGAAAACTCAGGAGCTAGGTTTTTAAGGACGCCCCGTCCACGTGAGTCCCTAGTGACAAGTCTTCATTGGTTGAGGGGGCTTTTTGGGTGTTGACGGGTTTGCGGAGAGGAAGGTAGACCCCCCCACACACACTCACTCACCCCCTCCTCCTCGCCCCATCTCTTTGATTAAAAGAGACACTGAATTCATCAGGAGACTCAGATCCAACTGTTTACAGGCAATTTTCACACTGTTTGCTTTCATTACATCATTGATGAGGCTTATAATGGGGTTATTATGTGGAGCTGGTAGGTCTTTTCTCTCGTCTCTCTTTACGCGCGTGTTCAGTCAAAACTGTACAGGCTTTTTTTTACATTATCGGCATTTTCCCACATTTTGCATTTATTGGCAAGTTTCAGAATTTAGTTTAATTGTTTTTCCATTTATGTTCACGTTGTTATATAAATATTATAAGGCTTTTATTGACGTTAGTTGGCACAGATCTGCTGTTATATGCTGTTGCATTGGATATTTTTTTTCTGGTTAAAAATATATACCTAAAGGAATTATATATTATTATTTTTATAAATGTTGTTATTGTGTTACTGTTATGAGGAATGCATATAATTTAATTTTTTTCACAAACTTAATGTACTCTACATTCATTTCTAATGAATTGAGGACCCATCCAGTGCTACTTTCTTGAATTTCAACCTGTAAACTCAACGTTTCAAAAATCATTCTAACACAAATTACATTTGTATTTTCTCGGATAAATGTGTTGTTTTTGCTCTATGCATCGAGAGCAAGTGAATTTCATACATGCATAATTCGGCCTCAAAATCCTACTCCACACACTTTTCTGGGAGTGTACAAAGCACCAGCATCGAATAGTCAACGTTTAGCTCATTCTACGTATCTAATAGTAATACAATGCTAATGAGGGATAATAGTCCGAACAGCATGCGCTGAAAGGATGGCGTGAGCAAACTTTAACGTGCATGAAATACCATTGTCTTCATTTTCGCTTCTATTTCCAAAACAGTTAGCCCCACATGACTCCCCGAAAGGCCCTAATAATCGAACCCCCCATGTGACCACCAGATTGGAGGCGCGCGTCGGTCTCAGACACCGGCAGGTTAGTGAATCCGCTCCCCGCTCCCATGGGGTCCTATCGCGGCTGCAAGCTGTCACATTGAGGCGGGGACAGAGATGGGAAAGAGTAGCCTTCACACCCATCCTGGTTGCCTTTCTTAACAATTGACTTGGGCTCCGGAGGTGGGTTATGGAGATTGCTTTCGAACAACTCCTTTTCCTTGCCATATTTTCGAAAATAAATTAATGGCCTATATATTTTTGTTTGTCTATCCTTTTCACAAATCGAATCTGGCATGTGTTTACAAATATGGATGTGGTTTCTAATCTTCAGATTGACAACTACATGGCTAATATATAAAGTAGCCTACATAAAATAGTTACAATAGGATGAAACATAATTCAAGTGGAAATGCATTGCTGCTCCAAATGGAATTGGATCTGTCTTTTGTAGAAATGTGAGTGATTACATTTGTGATTTTATATTTCTGAGCTTCCCTTGCAAGAGTAATTTAAAGTAATTGTATGTACACTTTCCCACTTTATCGAAACAATTCCTCACATGGGAATGAGAGTAGACTGTAGACTTGTGTGTGTGTGTGTGTGTGCGTGCGTGCGTGCGTGTGTGTGTGTGTGTGTGTGTGTGTGTGTGTGTGTGAAGGAGAAGGATGGATCTTTGTGTAATGACGTTAGCTGCTGGTTTTGGACAAGTGTTTGGTCAGAGGAAGTAGAGATTTGCAGCCAATGGTATGACTGTGAGTCGGTGTTGTTGATATCACAAATCCCCAATGTGTGGAGGATGGATTTCAGATGAAGTATGGTTGTGTGTGTGTATGTGTGTGTGTGTGTTAATGTTTGAGACATCTAAAGTATATGATGCGCAATGATACTGTAACATTTCCTGCTTAAAACTGAACAAATTGTGGTCAAATAGGACATTGTGGATAAAACCAAAAATATGTTTCTTGCACACACTCTTTGGGTGGTTGTCAGTTGTTTGTTGTACCAAGGTCGGTGTACTGCTAAATATGGTCTGTCCATTGTTTTCCAGTTTATGTAGCCTAACTAATAATTGTGTATCTGAATAATATGTGCATAACCAATGGTTTGCCAAGAGGATTCTCTCATTTCAATTAGGGGTGAAGTTAATGGTTTCCTCATGCTGTTGAAAGTGCACCTGAAATTAAGAATATTTATAGATCTAGACTAGATGTCACCTATGGTAATATTTTGTTTCTGGACACTAACTCATTTCTTCTGCTGTAAATCCTTCTCCATTGTGAGTAATAACACTTACTGGGGCTTATCACTCTTGGAAATGTGGTAAAAAAAAACACAAAAAAACAATGTGGAGCTTTTTATTTATTCATTCGTTAAATATATATCTAGATTTGTTTTGTAAAATATGCCTCGGCTTTGGATAAGCTTCGGCATCTCTATCGTTTTGGGACATAGAGTAAAACATGGCTTTCAAGAGGAGATATGTAAAAAGATGACTTTACACAACAAACAAATAGCATGAAAAAAAACTGGCAGGAATAGGCACACACCTGGACCAGTCAGGGATGCAAATTATGCACCTTAAAAAGCCATCAGGTATGGGACTTGACAGAAAATAATGAGAATTGCTGAATCTTTTATAAGGTTAACACTCACATTTCCCAGTCAGCTGTCACACAAGAAAGAATTTAGCACACGCATGCGGGCGAAATAAACCTTCATCGTCTCATTAAAGCTGACAGGGCCCAGGACCGGCAGCTCTCAGCGCCAGGCAGCGCACCACCTCGTTTTGTGTTGGTAATTTGCAGCGGAGACAGACCTCTCGCCACCAGAAAGAGAGCGGTAGAGAGAGGGGAGGAAGAAATTACGAGGAGCGCAAGAGTGAGGGAGAGGGAAGGTAGGCCTTGGGGGAGGGTGGAAAGATGGCTAGCACACCAGGAGTCTGATTCTCCTCTAATTGGAAGCATTGGGCATTGTCAACTGAGGATTTTCAGCCGGTCACTGACAGGTAGAGCAGTCAGGTTGATAGCGCACTTGTCAGCCCAAAAGACCAACACAAACAAACCGCTTTTGATTTAATTGGAGAGGCCTAGCCTGTGTATATGTTACCTTATAACATGGTAACATATCCTTATGGATGAAGACAGTCATGAAAATATACAGCTGACTGAAGACTGGATGCTGGGCATTTGTGTGGTTGAGTCCGTTTCTGCGGTAACATGGACTCTTAAAACAAAATGATGAAACTATGTTGCTTGTTGCTGAAACAAGCAAGGTGTTGTAGCAAGCAAGTCTTCGGTTGCCTAGGCAATTCCCCACTACCTGCAGCAGCAGCATACATATAAATAGAATGAATAGAAGAGGCTTGAAACCTCTAACTCTGGCAATTCGTCTGGTAAACTCATCATGGGTACACTCTCTATGGCTGCTTGGAATTGTGATGTCATTTTCATGGTAACGTAGAATGTTCATTCAAATTATGTTAACTGATGTGGCTCATACAATGGAACATATTGTTTGTAATGCCAGTCGATTTGAATCAACCAGTTCACAGGACATATTGATGGATACGCTTCCTGTTTTGCTCCTATGGGTACACTTGCAATGGTCACCAGTCCACCCATTATGCCATCATTGGGGCAACATAAATGGGGATGCCCATTCTATTCATCCTTATTTCTATTGCAGCACATGCAGTCAGGAGCAGAGGAGAAAATTTGATATTTTTTAAACTCTATGTTTATTAAAAAACTAGGGGGCACTATTTTTATTTTTGGAAAAATAACGTTCCCAAAATAAACCGCCTATTTCTCAGGACCAGATGCTAGAATATGCATATAATTGACAGCTTAGGATAGAAACACTCTAAAGTTTCCAAAACTGTCAAAATATTGCCTGTGAGTATAACAGAGCTGATATTGCAGGCGAAAACCTAAGAAAAATCCAATCAGGAAGTGACTCATGTTTTGAAACCGTTGTGTTCCTATGCACCTCTATTGGCCATTGAAAGGGATATCAACCAGATTCCTTTTTCTACGTATTCCTTAAGGTGTCTACAGCATTTTGACGTAGTTTCACGCCTTTATGTTGAAGAATGAGCGTAAACGACTACATTGCGTAAGTGGCCAGCTGAGGGCTCTCAGAGTGATTCTTGCGTAAAAGACAGAGGTAGTCATTTTTCCTCTCGCTCCTACTGTCATTTGGCTGGCCAATAACCTCCGCCCAAAATAACCACCACCCAACCGCCACCCATGACTGTCACAGCCCTACGTGTGTGTCAGAGAGAGTGAGTGAGTGAGTGAGTGTGGGGGGGGGTGATCACTGAAGTAAGGGGGACATGTGTGTGTGCATGTGTGCGCGCGTGTGTGTGTGTGGTTCGGTTTGTCTGTGAAAGAAATCATCACTAGCCTTCAGTTGTTCTCCCTTCATCCCCTCACTGCCCCTCTCTCATCCCTGGCCAGTCAGAAGCCAGGCGAGAGCCAGGAGAGAGTTAGGTGGCCAGTAGCTGCTGGCCTCCCAGGGCATCAGGGTTTCAGGAGGAGAGACAGGGTTTGATTCAGTCCCAGGGGGACTCCTGGCCCGAGGTTGTGCCATCAGAGCAGAACTCAATGAGTGTTTCCTTTCTAACATAGGAAGGTTGATGCAGTACTGAGACCTGAGACCAGGAAAAAGCTGACCTAGCTATGTTGACATGCCTTTCTACACTGAGCAGTGGTCAGAAATATTGATTAAAACTTAGAACCAAAATCAACATGATGACTATGTGTACAGTTTGTGTGAGCTCACTTGATAGAGTGAGTGATTTATGAGTAAATGTGAATGTGTGGTATGTGCCTGTGGATTGTCTTCCACTATGGACTTTTATCTGCATTTCTGTGTATACTTATTCGTTGTTTTTGTGGGAATCATTGTATGTTAATTAAAAAAAATAATCTAATGATGTGGACTGATGTTGGCATGCTGTCTTGATCTACTAGTCTATGTACAGTGTGTCTCATGACTATGGGTCCATCCATGTTCCTAAACACAGGCCCTCCTAGCCTTCTCACTCCGGGTCCTCCTGCTCTGTATGCCCAGTGTGCCTCTACAAGCCAGTGGTTTATTATTCTTGACAGAGTTCAATGAACACATCTGGTCTGAGGCAGAGAGGGGATGGAGAGAAGGTGCCAACAGGGAAGAGATGAGCGAGAGGATGGAGGCCGAGGATGGAGGAAAGTCTGGAGGACGAGGTGCTCCAACCATCCATCATATCAGCCTCTGGTGAAGAAAGCCAACTCCCCTAAACTATCCCTGACCCTCCTTTCCATTACTCTTGACCCCACAGTCATGAGGCCAAGGTCTGAGCCAACACCATCACAGAGCTCATTACCACATAGAAACTACAGCTTTTACTTTGATCGAGAAGGATTGTTGAGATGGTGAACAATTAGAGTCGTCAGCTTCAAAGAGTGGTGTAGGTATACGGGGCATGATTGTAATTTGGGGCGTTATTGCATACAATATTTGCAATGAACCTAATTAACCCCAATGAGTACCTCTCTTGTAATTAGCTATCGCACAGTAGAATGGAAATAAAAAGCGGAGGTGATTTGGAGGTAGAGAGGGAGGACATTTTTTCTGTAAGGTGCCATAGTTCAGTGTTAGCCTGTCGTCCGAGTGACGGTGGGTTGGTGAGTTCAGGATGGGCCGGAGTCCCTTCCAGCTGCCACAGGGAGACACACACAAGCTGGCAGACAGCAGAGATGCTGCCCCTCTAGCCCCCAGGCCTCCAGGGGGTAGAGAACCAGGGTTGCCCCCTAGCCTCTAACCCACCATTGGAGACAGAGACAGGGCTGCACCCTTGCCCTCCTCCCTCCATGTGGGGGGGGTTGTGGCTAGGGAAGCTACTCTGATGTCAATGAATCACCGCATACGTGTCAGCAGACAGGACACACTCTCCTCACAAGACTAATGACTTATGTGTTCAGCTAGCTGGGTGAATGGATACTTTGGAAGTCTATACCGTATGTTGAATTTAATGACCTTGTTAGATGGATAACATTGGCTTAATGTCAACACAGTAATGCAGTCGTATATGTGAAGTTCATCATCTTTGATATGTTTCTAGTCCATATATAATACGCTAAGCCTTCTAAGTGACGGGAGAGTCTACTCCCTTTTAGCGCCGAAGCTAAAAATAAGTGCATTGTCCTCTTACATGGCAAGCCTACTGTCAACTTTATGTTACGCTGTGTTTTGTATTTTTGTTTATTTTATTTATTTTATTTATTTTTGTTTATTTTATTTTTATTTGTGTTTGGAATGGCAGGATTCGGCTACTACGGGAGAGTCAGCTGTCATAATACAAATCATGCAAGAAGATCACTATTGTGTCATGTCAATGCCATTATGACGTCATTTCGCTCCCAAGGAAAAGCCTACAAAATCGCAGGTCCAGCTGCTCAGTGGGTAAATTCTATAAAAATAATAAAGTACGGGAAGATAGTGAAATTCAGAATGACATATACTGTACACACACACACACACACACACACACACACACACACACACACACACACACACACACACACACACACACACACACACACACACACACACACACACACACACACACACACACACACACACACACACACACACACACACACACACAGGCGTGTGCAGCTTGGCATTGGTTCCAGCATTCAGTTCTTCTCTCTGGCTCATAATGTGGCCAATATGCAGGTAATATGTGGGGTCGCAACATCTCAATTATCACACCTCCTGTCAGTGGTTAAACTGGGCTCCCAATCCTCCAGTTATAACCACAACCCCTCCCTCCCTCACATCCCACCCTCACTCCCGCCCCACCCGCCGTGACTTTTATTGCTTCATTAGTAGGCTCCACATGCTCCAGGGCACACCCACGCTCCACAAGCCTGCAAACCCTAACAAGTTTGGGCAGACTAGGGGACGATGAGCGGACCCTTGCCCACTGCACCACACGGCACTGTCCTGGCCCACATTGCCTGCCTGCTCCTGGGATAAAGATGATGGGAGTAGTGGGGTGCATGGGGCTCTTTGACCAAGCCTTAGAACTGTCTACATGAATCCGTGCATATTATCCTGCCTGTACCCTCACAATCCTCTGTACTGTCATCTTTACACATGAGTAGAGATTGATGGATTGCTTTTCAATACGTTCATGTTTTCCATTGCAAAGTACATTACACTGAGGAGGTGCAGTACATGTATGCATGCATGTCATACGTGTTCGAATGTGTGCACATGTGTACCTATGTGTGCGTGTTAGGGGGGGTTGGAGAATAAGACCCCAGAAAATGCTCATTAGAGTTGACCTTGGCATTTCTGGTCGGCGTTTGATAGATGGGGTACAGGGCCAAACAAGCCCCTGGGGAGCCATGATCATATCTTATATTGTACACACACCTCCTTCCTACTGACCCCAACTCCCCGTCCCCCCATCCCCACTCACTCACACTGCTCTGCTCTACACGCATCACAGGCAGAATAAATCTGTTTCTGACACACCGAGCAGAGAGAGAGAAGAAGGGGGAAAGGAGGGAGGGGAGGCCAGAGGGAGTACGGTGAGACTGGAGGGGGGGTCTTGGCGAGAGATGGAGGATTTTAAAGAGAGAGAGAGAGAGAGAGAGAGAGAGGAAGAGTGAGGGAGAGGTGATGGGCGAGAGAAGAAGACAAGAGTAGAAAAACACACAGAGGACCCAGAAAACCCAACAGCTCACTGAGGTGTCATTAGCTACATAAGTCAGCTGTGGTTTTCCACTGTAAGTGTCTGCGAGACACAAGGAGCGTAAAAGGGAAACTGAGGAAACTGGCTGTGTGGGGAGGGCGAGAGGGAGGGGGACGGAGGGAGAGGGAGGGAGAGGGACGGGAGAGGGAGGGAGAGGGACGGGAGAGGGAGGGAGACGGAGGGAGAGGGACGGGAGAGGGAGGGAGACGGAGGGAGAGGGACGGGAGAGGGAGGGAGACGGAGGGAGAGGGAGGGGGACGGAGGGAGGGAGAGGGACGGGAGAGGGAGGGAGAGGGATGGGAGAGGGACGGGAGAGGGAGGGGGACGGAGGGAGAGGGACGGGAGAGGGAGGGAGAGGGATGGGAGAGGGAGGGAGAGGGATGGGAGAGGGAGGGCGAGAGGGAGGGGGACGGAGGGAGAGGGATGGGAGAGGGAGGGAGAGGGATGGGAGAGGGACGGGAGAGGGAGGGGGACGGAGGGAGAGGGACGGGAGAGGGAGGGAGAGGGATGGGAGAGGGAGGGAGGGAGGGAGAGGGGGGACGGAGGGAGAGGGACGGAGGGAGAGGGACGGGAGAGAGAGGGATGGAAGAGTGAGGGGAGGGAGGGGGACGGAGGGAGAGGGACGGGAGAGGGAGGGAGACGGAGGGAGAGGGAGGGGGACGGAGGGAGAGGGACGGGACGGGAGAGGGAGGGGGACGGAGGGAGAGGGACGGGAGAGGGGAGGGAGGGAGAGGGAGGGAGAGGGGCATCATTGCTGGAGCAGTGATGATGATGAGTCTGAGATGAAAGACATTCACACACACACACACACACACACACACACACACACACACACACACACACATGCATGCACACATGTTATGTTGTTCTGTCCTCTTGGGGACCTAAAACTAATTTCCATTCAATTCCCATTTTCCCTAACTCCTAGCCCTAACCCTGAACCTAACCTTAACCTGTAACCCTAACCCTAAACCTAAACAGAACTCCTAACCCTAACCCTAACCCTAACCCTAAACCTAACCACAAACCCCTTACTCTAATTCTAACCCTAGCCCTAATTCTAACTGACCCTCAACCTAACCCCTAAACTTAAAAAAGCCTTTGTCCTCAAGGGGAAGTGGGAAATGTCCACACGAGGTGGAATTTTCTTTGTTCTTCTATCCTTGTGGAGACTTTTGGGGATAAGGATAGAAGAACCCCCCCCCACACACACACCCTCCTGTATAATCCTAGTCCCAGTCGGGGGACCCACCAAACACAGAGACATGAGGCAACATCTACCTCCAAGATGGAAAGTTTTCACCCTGTCTGGAAGCTCTATCCACAGGGGTGGCTTCACATACTTCTGGCTCTTTGCGTCATACTCCTCTCCACTCTCCATGGGGAGAGTCCCACTCCTAATTGAGCTTTACTCCAAAGTATGTTTACACGCACACCAATAATTAGATATTAACATGATTATGGCAGTAGGCTGAGTATGGCTTTGGTCATGTAAACACCTAACTTATCTAAAATCGTCAAGGTCATACGCCGATTAAAACACCTGGTTTTCTGAGCAATCTTTCGAATGATCGAAAAGTAACGTGTGGTAGAATGTTTGATTTTCTGCATTTATCAAAGTCCCATCAGGTAGCCTGATTTCAGACATGTAAAAAGGGATATTAGGAAATTGTTCTTCTTGCAACGGATGTGAATGTTTATATGAATCTATTATATTAATCTGACTATTCACAACAATCATACCTTTGTGTGCTTGTAACCATACTGTTTCCTGGGTTGTTTGTGGTACATTAGTCATACCTCAATCGTCAATTTTACAAGGTCATACTCATCAGCCTATATTAAGGGTTTTACTTGAGGTATTGACAGCTTCAAACATTGACTTTTGATGTTTCGGCTGAGCATTTGATTGAATATCAGTGAATCTCTACTAGATGCTATCATCCTTAATGTCAGTCAACAACCCAAAGACAAACCTCTAGGTGGGAAAAAAACGGTGCACTCTGAAACAAAACAAAACAAAATATGGGTCAGAAAAGCACAATTTGTGGCGTCTTTGTAAAAGATAATATTTCGTTTCCCCTTCTCGATCCTCTCAGTCTGTCTATCTGTCTGCCTGTCCGTCTATCTGTGTGTGGAAGGCTGGGAGGGCCTGATGTCTTACCTGCTGTGTTCTGACAGTTACGGCAGCAGCACACAGCGCAAAGATGTTGCTGTAATTGCACCTGGTTGCGTCATGAAAAAGTAACAATTTGCTGTCAAGGACGTCAAGGTGTCAGTGTTCAGCAGGAGCTGATAATGTATTGACTGCCTCCAGTGCACACACTCACACACACACGCACACGTACACGCACACACACACACACACACACTCACACGTACACGCACACACACACACATACACACACTCACACGTACACGCACACACACACATACACACACTCACACGTACACGCACACACACACACATACACACACTCACACGTACACGCACACACACACACACACACACACTCACACGTACACGCACACACACACATACACACACTCACACGTACACGCACACACACACATACACACACTCACACGCACACACACACGTACACGCACACACACACACACGTACACGCACACACACACATACACACACTCACACGCACACACACACGTACACGCACACACACACACACACGTACACACACACACACACATACACACACTCACACGCACACACACACGTACACACACACACACACACGTACACACACACACACACACATACACACACTCACACTCACACGCACACACACACGTACACGCACACGCACACACACACACACACACGCACACGCACACACACACGCACACGCACACACACACACGTACACGCACACGCACGCGCACACGCACGCGCACAGCTTCTCAAAGTTCCAGAAATAGAGTCAAAATGGTGAGAGAGGGTGGAGAAAGACAGAAGACGCCAAACTCTGAGATATGAATAGCCTTGTATCACCTCACAAATCTAAATCATTTATTATACATGGTCTTAGTAAGTTAAATATTACACAATTACCACCTGGCTGCCTTTGATTTCTGTGACTGGTGTCATGACCATCTATTGGCTAGCAGTCCCAGGCTGGATAAACAGAAGGCTGTTCCTCTTCTGAAGTGGACACGTCTAGACCCCTCTGCTCCTGACTGACTCTGTCTGATGATGAACACAAGGCCTCAGGAGAGGGGCCAACCTTCTCTAGTCCGTACTGAAGGAATGCTATATCCTTTGAGAGGGAGGGAGCGTGTGGGCAGGGGGAGAAATATCAAAGGGTGGAGGAGAGAGTAGCACATATGACAAGGGCACTGGGGAGAGCACTGCACACACATCAGTGGAGCTCACCTTTGATCCAGAGCAGGCCCTCCAAAGCACGATGGACAGGGGCGTAGGAGCGACTCTGGCATTGGGGGGGGGCACACATTTTGCTGCGAGGGTCCGGGGACATGCTTACGAAAAATAAAAACCCATTTCTAGTGACTTTTGAGAAAAAAATTGGGGGAAACATGTCCCCCCTGCCCACCCCAGCTCTTACACCCTTGAAATGAGTGCCCAGAAAGAAAGCCCCAGCTCAGGCATAATTTCCGGAACATCCCCCTTGCTCAGCTCCCTCTTCACACCGTCCAACTATGTGATTATCTGTGGGAGATTAAATGAGGGATGATGATGTGTCTGGTTCCATCAAGACTAGTCAAAGCACCTAAAGAGTTTTTTTTTTACATCTAACTTGAAAGGGTGGGAATTGACTCCAAGAAAATAAACTGATCTTAATATCTGTGGTTTTTAGTACTACAAAGACAAGGGAGAGAATGACAAGAGGCACACAATTCCTCTCTCAAATGGGAGATTAAGTAAATTTAAAGCCTCCTAAAGGTAAACAAAAAATGCTCTATACTCCCATTCAGCAGTTATATGTTCTCATTGTGGTTTAATGAACCATCAATAGACCAGCCTGGAGCAGCTTAGAGGATGGGGATTGTTGTGGAGGCGCTCCCAGGGTTGAGTCTCTGTGTAGGGGTCAGGGTTTGTAGAGCTCTCGGCTGGTTCCCTCCGATGGTTCCCATAGTTCTAAAAGCATCCATCCTAATCTGCTCTCCTGTCAGGATCTCCCTGACTGATCATCTTCTCATGGGCCACCTCAATCATCCTTTACCAGCAGCTCCAAGCACTTTTGTTCCTTTCTCTGGCCGTGTGTGCGTTTGGGATTGGCCAAGTGGCCCAGATTAGCTGCCCTGACCTCAGAATGGTTCCACTCTTCTTCTACTCTCTCTTCATTAAATCTTTGTCTTTCACTCTCTCTGTCTCCACCCCCTTTATGCACATGCACACAAATGCTAACGTAAACAATGCGTCCTATTTGTTCCCTCTTCACTACTCATCATCATCCAATGTGTCATAGACATTTCAATAATCGACAGCGGCTCTTTAGGAGCCAATGGATCTCTTTAACCCAAACCCATAGGTTTAAAGTGGACTGGCCATGGACCGACTCACCCCGTATAGGGGACACAGTAATTAAACCTGCTGTCCTTATTTCTCTTGATTCACCTTGCATGTATTTCCCCCCTGATGCCCCCTCCCCTCCCATCCCCCCAGCCGCCTTCCCTCCCTAAACTGATTACCTCTCTCTCCCGCCCCCTCAGTGGCATTTAGCTATTCTCATTTCCATGTACATGCCCTTGCTGTGCGGCCTGCGAGCTGCTGAGATTGATCAAGAATGCTGCAGTGTGTTTTATTGTGCGCCAGTCGGAGGCCGCTACCAGACGCAGTGGGCACACACATGCACACCAGCCCACGCAGCCGGCTACACTAGTGGGTAAACATGTTTTCTTGATCACCCACCGCACAAGCACATGCATATGCGCACGCACACAAAACATCCACACGTACTGCACAAACACTCATCTTACTGTAAATACACACGTTAAAGCCTGTGGATATGCTCACGTTGCACGGATAGACTTATGAGTCAGACAAATGTATTTAAGCATTTTGGTCTGTATATCTTCTTGTCCAGTGAGGGTAAGTGATGGTTAGCATGCAGATTGCTATCACTCAGAGGAATGGTGATTTTACTGTAAGATCTTGGCAGTGATCTATCCTTTCCTCTCTTAGGCCTACTGAGCTGACAGATATTAATATGCAAAATAGGAGGATGCTGAACAAAATGATGATAATTAAGTGAAGATGTTCTGGGTAGTGTCGCGCTTAAGAACGTGCACGTGGGACCCAGCACATGGTAAGCCATATGCCTCCGAGCAGTTAGTGCTGTGCTTTGGGGTGGGGGTGAAGGTCTGTTCTGCACAGGCACTGTCAAAATAGAACCTCAGAGAGTTTAACTGTATGCTTATTAGGAGGGAAGGACTGCATCTTAGGTCTTTTTATTTAGGCTATACCAGGAAGCGAGGGAAGGGATAAAGGATGAGCCGAATCGAGTAATAGCTGCAAACTTATCGTAGGTAATACAGTACGCGGGCATGAAACCACATATTCTTTGACACAGGTCAAAGGTTACAGTGCATTCTTCCTGTGCCAGGGTCCTTCCTCTCTTTAAGCAATATTCCTTCTATAGATAATGTCTTATAAAAATGTCTCCACTGGATAAGGTTGGTTGCCTTAACCCTCTAGGTGGCCACCTCCACTCTCTTTCCTCTCCCCCACCCCCAGCTGATCTCACTCTGTCCCTGAGGAGGTGAGGCGAGCGGGAGGATTCCATGCTGCCGGGGGCGACAGGCAGGCTCTCTCTGCCATCCTCTTACACAAACGGCAGGATCAGTGCTCCACACAAGAATAATTAGAAGATAATGGGGAGTAATGCGGCCCGATCTGTCCCGATTATCTCCTGGCACCCACCAGGCACAGCGCCATCTGGTGCCTGATCTGGGGACAGCAGCTCCTGTGCTATCTGAAAAGAAGGCAGGCTTAGTATTAATCTCACCCCCCGCTCTGTTTATTGACTGTCTGTTTTGGTGTGTATGTGTGTGTGTGTGTGTGTGTGTGTGTGTGTGTACGTGTGTCACAGTCACAGATGAAAAGTGAGTTTGAAGTTATGAATGTCTGTCAGAGTACCGTTGCTGAGAGACTGTCCCTACATGGACAAGTGTCCACCATGCTGCTTTCTCCCAGCTTAACTCACGCCCTGCTCTCTTCTTAACCAGACAGTCTCTCCCCCAGGCAGCATTGGGCCAATTCAATAAGGCACTCCATTGTATGGGCAGTGTGGCCTGTTGTTTAGAGAGTTAAGGCTCTTTGTGCCGTGTGTTTACAGATGCTTTACATACCCGTCAGAATTCAGGGCTCTCTCTCTCTCACCCACCGCCACACACACTCAGCAGTCTAATCCCCATAATGCCAAAGCCATTACAGATATTAGATCCCACAGAGAGACGCTGGTTTACCGTAAGACATAAAAAAGATTGCCGTCTGTAATGTCAAGTATATAGAAAGGAGTTATGTGTATCAATATCATCTGAAGAATGGTATGCTTTGTAATAAATGTGATTATGCAGCCGGGGATGGACAACCAATTTGCTTCAACCTCGCATCAAAATACACCTTGTAAAATCCACTGACAAAGGAGATCTTTAGTAACACACATATACACACTATCTTCAGAACTTCCAACCACCAACCAACTTCCAACCACATTCTGCCTGTTCCTACTGTATATGCCACCCCCTCCCCACAAACTCCCCCAATCCATAGCCACCACTTCCACCTCTAGTCTACAACCCCCTCATACACCCCTCATCTCTCCTCCTGTCCCACTAATTTGCTCTCCATGCACAACCTGGCTGTTTATTGAGATGCTAACTCTCTTTATGAGCACCTAATCCCGGAGCAGGGGGGATAATTTATGAAGCATTTACATGAAGAAGGCCAGCTAATTGGGAGCATGTGTCTGGGTAAGCCTTGGCGACGCCTCCATACTGCAGATGAGCAGGCCAGGATTCTGACTCTCTGCCTGCCATAACGTACAGTATAGCCCCGTAATCACCATCTCTTTCTGGTAATGATACGTCAAATCCATCCTTCTTCAATTTATCACTCCCCTCAACAATTTAGCCCTTAAAACTTCATCTCTGTGATATATTGGTGTAACAATTGAACAAATTGTATTGTGTGTTTTCAGAGTGGTAGCTAGTCAGTCTTGGTAGGTCTACAGCAGCAAAATACAGGGACTCCAAATACTCCCTTTGTTTGCTTGGACGCGTACGGTAGCCACTCTGCAAGCAGCTGGCTTCTCCGACTAACTTCCTCCATTCAGAGCCCAAATGACCCGCCCAAGAGATACTCAGCCATGACTTTCAAGGCCTGACCTCCAACCTGCCGTGTCCAGAGGGTCAAAGGCCAGGGCGGACAGTTCTCTCCCCGCCCGCCGAGAGAGCAGTGGCCATTTTTATGTCAGATAACACGTGTCTCCCATAACTTCCACAGTTTTTACGTCCCTCTTCGCTCCATCCACCGCCTTCCTCATTTACATCAGGTCGTTTGTTATTACTTTATGGTTATATATGGGGCTTTGTCTGGATGTGCATGTACCTTCACTACTCCCAGCTGGTCCCCATTAATAACTGGGCCCTGGCAGCGGGCGGCAGGCGGAGGGGAAAGGCAGGCAGAGGCAGGGAGACAGAGAAGCTTGTTAGCGTCATAGCCGAGTACAGGGGCCCAGCGTGGGTGAGTAGGACTAGAGAGGAAACAGGAGGGAGATGTACAGTCCAGTACACACACCAGGCAGAAGCCATACATATAAACACTACAAACACATTCCAGACCAACACACAACTCAACCACAGTCCCAAGGTTGTTGGTAATGTGTCAGCGATCAGCCCATTGTATCGTCGTTGGCTACATCTCTGTGTAAACATGTTTGTGTTTTTCCATATGTCTGGCCATAGTGTCTGTCTGTGAGCCACCAGTCAGACGTGTTGGGGTGAAAGCATAACGAGGCTGCTGAGTGGACAGAGCAGAGCAGGCCATACACGATGCAGACAGGCTCCATTGTGGGTCACACACAGCAGGCAGCAGAATCCCTCAAATCTGCCTGCCTGATCAGCACTGAGGGAGCCAGCAGGGAATAAAGGCGTGGAAATAGGATTTATTTAGCACGGCTCATCAAAAGGGAATTAGCAGGGTTTGGGAAGGGAAGACGGGGTCTGTTTAGGGCCAGGATGAATAGTAGGATGATCTCTTTAATCCCAGACCCCCCCTTTACTCCCTCCCCAAAAATGACTCTTTATGACTTAGCTCTTATGTAGCCTCGCTCAATCAGTCAAACTAAATGCAGGCCAAAGTAACACATATTTACGAGATTAGATCTTCAGAGCAGTATGTAAAGATCTAATCTCGTACATTTTTGTTACTTTGGCCTACATTTAGTTGGACTAAATGGCCCACATGGCCCAGATGTAAGGCTGTTGTGTCTGTTCTGTTCTTTCTTGTAATTCTTCCTCCTCCCTCACAACATGGCGGGGAGCTGTCAGCCTCGATCATGGCAGTGCTGATGGCAGAGAGCTGGCTGCTGAACATGCCACAAACAACGAGTGGCAGTGTGTAAACTAAAGCAAACACAAGCCCTCTCCGCTCCTCCAAAGGCAGGATCCCTCCCAACTGCCACCTCGCCAACGCTGATGAAACACACTGAAACAGAGAACGTCCATTAAATAGGAAAGCAATGGGAAACGCTGTGCTGTAGAAGCCCGTATAATACAACGGAGCTTGTTCAGGCTTCCCCATCACACTTGCCGTGGTTCATTATCCCTGACAGGCACCGTTGACTTTGTGTTGTGACTTCTCAGGCTGAGCCTCAGACAGAGACACACGTGTAGCGGTGCTTATCACAAACAGCTGCAGAAGTGACAGGGTGACTGGCATTCTCACTCTGACAATGTGATGACAGCCAGAGGCTACAGTGCAGCCTATCTTGCTGGAGTGTCTTCATCAATATTCACCCTTTTACCATAATCAAATTCTTAAGTCATTAGTAATGCATAGCCAGTCCGACTGTCTCGAGTTGGCCTAAAGATGTAGGCTGTAAATGCTTACTGAGCAGCTTCGTTAAACGCTTCTCTTAATTTCCCTCTCTATACCAAGCCGTCCTGGGCCTGTATCCACAAAGCTTTTCAGAGTAGGAGTTTTGATCTAGGATCAGTTATGCCTTTTAGATCATAATGAATACGATTATATGGAAAGATCCTAGATCAGCACTTCTACTCTGAGACTCTTTGTGGATACGGGCACAGGGCTTAAATGAGGCTAAAATCCACAGATTTATACAAATGAAGTTTTAATTGTGTTTAATGTATTCAATGCTATTCACCTGCTTTTTCATCCCCCAGGGGCGATCTCCCTCCTCCACCCTCCTTCTCTCTCTGTTCTCTACAGTAGTTCTATTAGAATGGCTTGGCCAGAATAAGCAATGCTGAGCCCATATTTTTCAGCGCAAAGGTAATTCCTGTCACCTCCCCCAGTTTATGTGTCTTGGAGGCTCCCTGTGTCCCCCACAGACCCATAACAGACCCATAGCTCCTTTATGTAACACCCGGGGGATGCTCACTCTACCCCCTGCACAGGTACAGCTCTGCCTCTGAGAAACCAACACCATCAGTAACCTGTCTGATGCACGCATGGCACTGCACTGCATCGTGCCGGAGCCCACGCTTTCCCTGTCCCCCATCTCCTCCCTTCTTCCTGCTCCTCTCCGATCCATCTCTCCGCTCGCTCTCTAACTCTCTCTGCGCCCCGCAGCCCAATCATCGGCGGCCCCCATTTCCCGTGATTTATCACTCCCTCCTCTGGTGAAAACCAATAGATCAGCCATGCAGCGGGGGGCCTTGTAGGCAGAGAGGGACCAGAGATGGGGGACAGGGATGGGGTTGGGCAAGGGGACTGGGGACTCTGGGGGGACCCAACGGCAGCATTGTGCTCACAGCCGGTGTCCTGCTATCATACAGTGTCCACTGAATACATGTCATACAGCACAACATACATACATCTCTCTGGCTTATCACACTCTCTTTCACTCTCCCTAACTCATACATCTCTGCAGCTATGATCCTTTTATATATTTTTTTATATCTTCAATTCTCCACCTATCCCTCTCTCCTTTATCCCTTACTCTATTAGGACTTCAACAACCAACTTGAGAGCTGTGATAGATTAGCTGTCCAAGATAGACAGGCAGACAAACAGCGAGCAGTGAGGGAGGCAGACGGACAGAGAAGGAGACAGACAGACAGTGAAGGAGAGAGACAGACAGTGAAGGAGACAGACAGACAGTGAGGGAGACAGACAGACAGTGAGGGAGACACAGACAGACAGTGAGGGAGACACAGACAGACAGTGAGGGAGACACAGACAGACAGACAGACAGACAGACAGACAGACAGACAGACAGACAGACAGACAGACAGACAGACAGACAGACAAACAGACAGTGAGACAGACAGACAGACAGACAGACAGACAGAGACAGACAGAGACAGACAGACAGAGCAGTGAGGGAGGCAGACGGACAGAGAAGGAGACAGACAGACAGTGAAGGAGAGAGACAGACAGTGAAGGAGACAGACAGACAGTGAGGGAGACAGACAGACAGTGAGGGAGACACAGACAGACAGTGAGGGAGACACAGACAGACAGTGAGGGAGACACAGACAGACAGACAGAGACAGACAGACAGACAGACAGACAGACAGACAGACAGACAGACAGACAGACAGACAGACAGACAGACAGACAGACAGCGAGCAGTGAGGCAGGCAGACGGACAGAGAAGGAGACAGACAGACAGTGAAGGAGACAGACAGACAGAGAAGGAGACAGACAGACAGTGAAGGAGACAGACAGACAGTGAAGGAGACAGACAGACAGTGAAGAGACAGACAGACAGTGAAGGAGACAGACAGACAGTGAAGGAGGCAGACAGACAGACAGACAGTGAAGGAGACAGACAGACAGTGAAGGAGACAGACAGTGAAGGAGACAGACAGAAGTGAAGGAGACAGACAGTGAAGGAGACAGACAGACAGTGAAGGAGACAGACAGACAGTGAGGGAGACAGAAAGACAGTGAGGGAGACAGAAAGACAGTGAGGGAGACAGAAAGACAGCGAGGGAGACAGACAGACAGACAGACAGACAGACAGTGAGGGAGACAGACAGACAGTGAGGGAGACAGACAGACAGTGAGGGAGACAGACAGACAGTGAAGGAGTCACAGACAGACAGAGGGAGACAGACAGACAGACAGACAGACAGACAGACAGACAGACAGACAGACAGACAGACAGACAGACAGACAGACAGACAGACAGACAGACAGACAGACAGACAGACAGACAGACAGACAGACAGACAGACAGACAGACAGACAGACAGACAGACAGACAGACAGACAGACAGGACAGACAAACAGGACAGACAGTGAAGCAGACAGAAAAATAACTGATGGAGAGACAAGGGTGACATTGCTCTTACTGGTCCAGCATTTGTTTGTTTTGGAAGCGAGACATTTCTGTGGTGGTCTTCAGATCATTGACATGAGGGAGCACATTGGAGAGGTGTGTGACTGCTTGACCCTGACACGAAGCACCCCAAAAGAGCCCTGTCAAAATGGTAATTATGATTTATAGAGACGTGTTCTCTCTCTCCTAATCTCTTGGCAATCATTTTCTACCTCTCATTCTACCTTCACCACCACTTCTTGGGGAGACAAAACAATGGAATGAAACTTTGCTATTGGGAGGGCAGTTGAAGAGTCACATAGGTATGACCAAACAGCTGACTCACTGGCTTACTGGACACCTGGCCTCTTTTGCCAAAATAGAGCTGGGAGGTGGAGCTGGGAGTCCTTTGGGTGTTAATTTCACTGCAAGCATCAAATGGATTTAGGACAGACTGAGCGTGTCCAATCAGAGCAGTGAGGCTTTGAATGAGCAACATTCACCTTGGTCTGGACTGGAGAAGGGTGACACACACACACACACACATTTGAGTCCTTTGAGGAACTGAAATTGGGGGGGGGGGAGTCAGAGGGAAATGAGAGAACAGAGAAGAACGAAAAAATATATATTTCAGATAACATCCTTATTGCAACTAGGAGCAGGACAATGGCGCTTAGCAAAACTGCTAACAATGAGCGCAAGAGAAATCCCCTATCCTACAGGGGCCCGACAGCACGCTTTCTATTTCCATAGTCATTTAAATACAGTAATCTCATTTTCTGCATCAGCTGAAGGGGCATGCTACATTTCCCTGTGTGAGGATGGGGGCAGGAGGTACGTGGGTGTAGGATTAGTGTCTTTCTTTGTGTATCTCTGGGGTCGGTCAGATTCTGTGGGGGGTATATGCATGTATGTGCAGAGTGTGTGTTGGGAGGAGAGAGGAGTGGATGTCATATCAGAGATCTGACAACAAAGGGGGGAGAGGAACAAAAGCTGTTTCAATTCTTCTCCTCTTCCGGTCCAATGGAACAGTTGATGAAGTTTAAATGAAGCAGAATTAGGAGATCAAGCAGACAGCTAGTGTTGGTGGTATCTGTGAGGCCCCCTAGGGCTCCAGGCCAGGGCTTGGGGAATTTAGCAGGGGTTAGCTGACCCGGATGGAATCGAGAGGGAGGATGGAGAGAGAGGGGAGGGGTAGGAGATAAGGGAATGAAGTATTCCCTAAATGTGATAATCTCCAATCACCTCAAACATCAATTCTGTCAAGGCTTCGGTTAATGAGCTCACAGCCGATCGAGCATGATGCTCCCCTTCCTCTCCTTCTTCCCCTCTGATTCTCCCTTTCTCTCCCTTGCCCTCTCTCATCATCACTGTTGTTCTTTTGATTTAATCCCTCTCACTTCAGCTGATTTGAGCAAGACGGTGAGGGATGGAGGGATGGAGGGTAAAGCCTATTACCCAAGCCTCTCTGCTCTCGTCTATCTAAATGCTAACGATGTGAGAGAGCGAGTGAGAGAGGGAAAAGAGAAGGAGAGAGAAAGAGAGAGAGAGAGAGAGAGAGAGAGAGGGAGGAGAGGGGATATCTTGGTGAGGGAGGACACGATGCGGCAGAGGGGGCTAATCTGCAGTTGCCTGGGGTCCCAGAGAGGGGTTTGGTTATTTTGAAAGTGGGTTAGCTGAGGAGAATCACAACATCCTGTATGCTGACCCTTCATCCCCAGGGTCAAAGCACCTGATCTGTCCTCTTACTTCCACTCGAGCTGCTCTGACACACCGCAGCTGCCCAGAGCCCTGTGCTCTGCTCAGCCAGGCTCTCCACCAGGGCTCGTTGTGCTCATTTGTACCTACTTTAACGCCACTATTGATTAAAACCTGGGTATTCTTTTACTGCATGAAATTAGGTGCTGCAGATTGATTCGGCGTTGGCTGGTGTAGTTGGTTGGAAAAGACTGGGGTAAAAGCTGTGGGTCACCTTGAACTGAGAGTAATGTCTGTTTCGATCTGCTCGGAGCGCTGCATCTTGGGACCAGAGGTATCTTCTATTGTTTGGTATGAGTTCTCCTGCTCCCTCTGTCACTGGAACATGTGTTTTCTAGTTAGTTTTTCCTTTTGCAGTGCCCTAAGACCCATGAAATTATAGATGAACACAAGACAATCATTTGAACGTAAATACCTGCAGTAGTTGCGTCCTGCAGCACCAATTTCAGCTGCAGCTGCTGTGCTTTTGGTGACTCTTTTAAGTGAGCAGTAGACCTGAATATAGATGACGCACAAATCTATACCTTAATAAACGCACATTTGCAAATACCATTTCACATGACATTTTAAGTCATATTTGAATTATATTTGATGTAGAGGACACAACATCAATTTGATCTCTCACAACACAATCACCATCTAAGTACACATAGTCTTTGTGTTCCGCTTTATGCACTGTTATTGTCCTTTTCATCTTGATTTGTTATCACTGGACCCAGCATTCAATTCATATTCAATACACAAGAAGAACAATGGTATGAATTTCCTGGAAACACACACAGGCCTACTAAGTGTGTCTTTAGGCTTGGCAGAGGTTGCCACTTGTTCTCTGCATTATTCTACCCTTCCAATTGCCTTGTTTCTAAAATCCCATTTGATTTCATATTGGCCAATGAAACAGCAGTGGGTGAGAGGCAAGTGAGCAATCAATCTTTGTAATGTGATACGCGGCTGGAGTACGGTGAGTAAATGTTTGCGCAGGCAGCCATCCAAGCTCTGCAGTCCAACGAATTGAGGAGAAAGAGAATCTATCCAGGGCAGGCCTCTCTCTTTATCTCTGCCTCTCTCCACAGCAGCAGGGTATCAAGCACATTATATTCCAACGCTCGGTGCATTTTTCATATAGGCCCGGCTTTTATGTTTTATGTACGCCAGCTCAGGGGAGAACAGCTGTGTGGGCGCTGCATCCTCTGTAAGTTGAGAGAGAGAACTCATTTCACTGGGAGAAGTGGAGCAGAATGCCAAACACAGGCAGGCAGGCGCCTCGCTTGTCAAGGCAGCAGCACACTACCTGGATACCAGCAGGAACAATGGAAAGTGGAGGTTGCCTGGGCTATAACATTATCATAATGCTCAGGAACAGCAGTACACATAGTTGTATTGCAGGTAAAACACAAAATAGTACATGAAATGAAAAGGTTCTTGGGTTATCAAGTAGTGACTATATGATCGGGTGAACAGATGTGAGCTCTGAATGTGTTATGTACAAGCGATTATGTTAACACAGTGAGCATGTTTTTTTCATCCAGCTGATTTTTATATTTACCTAGACCGTACAGAATGTATTGCTGTAATAAGAGGAAACTGTACTCATTTAGTATACAGAATTTGAATTGAATTACATGAAATGTCTGATCTTCAGACTACAGTGAATACAAGTGGGGACTGTGTTAACACCTATTATATTATTCTATGTGTATTTAATACATGGAGAACAGTGTGATCTTCAGACTACAGTGAATACAAATGTGAACTATTTGAAGACATATTCTATGACTTACTTAGTCTTCTTTATTCCTATGTGGAACATAAGTGTCTGTTTCAAACCCTAAATGATGTAGAACGATTGTGCCCCATTAAAGGTTGAAATGTTTCCGCCGATATTTTTTTGCAGGCATACCTCCTATAAAAAGCGCTAATGGATTACTAGAGCTGTTAAATGTGTGTCCCAGCTCCAGGCCCACTCTTTCCTCACTCTGCTCTGTCCCTTCTCCCAGTTGTTCTTCATGGCACGCACCAAGCTGACATCATCTTGTTTGGAGAGCAACACTGCTCTCTAGTGTTCAGAATCGTTCACCAGTACAGGCTTCACTAATAAATCATTCACCAGCAGTGACACGTCTTGATACTGCTGCAACAGATTCACATCAAAAACAACCACATTTTTAACAAATTAGTCTGAGAATATCGCCCAAAAGACAATGTTTTTATCCACCACTCATGTTCTAGTATTTCTACGAGGCTGCCCATAGGTTGCAATACTGCCATGATGATATTTAGAGAACCATAAGGGCCTTTTTTTTTTGTGGACATGTGATTGGTTCAAGCATCCTTTTGTCCTCAACCCCTTACTCTCATGAAGGGTTTCTCACCTCCATTAGTACTGTACGGAGAAAACAAAGAAGGGCAGAAAAAAAGAGAAAGGGAGGAGGGGATGGGGAATTGAGGGGGAATTGGGAAATAGGAGAGAGAAAATAGAGAGAGAGAGTGACATGGGAATAGAAAGGGAGAGGATAACAGGGAGAGGGAGGGAGCACAGATAGACCAAGAGGGAGAAGGGGGAGAGAGAGATATTGGAAAATGAGTGAATCATATTCTGTAACTCATCCACCAGGCCCACCAGAGACCAAAGAACCTTTAGTATTAGAGGAAAAGGTCAAATCCCAGGTAGCCGCTGGGAGAGGGAAAAGCATTTTTTCACGCCTGAGTGGGCGTTGGCGGTTCCTAACTGGCCACTGCCAGCCAGTCCAGTGCACTGGTCCCAGCTTGGTGCTTTGTCAATGTGCTGTGACTAATCCAGGAGGGTTCCCAGATCCCCTCTCCTTACCCTAATTAAAAGAGGATTAGCCGGCATGGAGTTTTCCCGGCCACTCCAACACGCGCAGGCAGCCTCCATCCCCTTGCTTTCCCAGGATAATCACACCTTCAGGAATTGCAGGGATTTTTTTTGCCTGGAAAAGGCAGGCCCAGTAGAATGGTTGGCAGTGGGCCCGGGTCACATTGAACACACAGCTGTAGTGTGCTGTGGACTGGGCTAGGTGAACTGGGTAGTTCACCTACCTCTGCCAGCCAGTGGGCTATTCATTTGTCAATAGCCATAGCATTGACTAGGCTATTTTTTGCTAATTGGCCTACCTGTGTGAAATAAGAGAGTGCTTCACATAGAGCACTTCCGTATTCTCTGCGGACTCAGGGAAATCGAAAGGGGGTTTGCCTCTTCATCAACAACAAATGGTGTGCCGACTCGAGCGCAGTGGAAGTCTCGACCCATTGTTCACCCATCTTGGAATACCTGGCGGTCAATTGCCAACCCTTCTACCTCTCGAGGGAGTTTTCAGCTGTTAACATGACTGTTGTATACATTCCACCTAAGGCCAAGCTGGCACTTAATTAACTATACGAGACTATGAACAAGCAGGAAAACTTGCACCCTGAGGCTTCTTTCCTTGTTGCCGGCGAATTTAACACGTGATGCCCATCTTCCATCAACACGTTTCTTTTCGCCACTAGGGGCAATAAAGTCCTAGACCAGTGTTACTCTACCCACAAACAAGCATACAGGGGCCTCCCTCGTCCCCTCTTCAGCAAATCAGATCATGACTTCGTACTCATGCTTCCTGTTTACAAGCAGAAGTTCAAATAGGAAGTTCCTGTGACTCACTCCATTGAGAAATGGGCTGCAGTCCAAACACATTATTTTTACCACCTAAGCCCTTGTGCTATCCACTTTCGAAACTGGATGCAGTTTGATTGCCATCTTAAATGGAGGTCCAATTCACTAACGTTGCCCCCTCAGCCCTCGATTTAGCTCCAGGGAGCGAGTGAACTTTGGTCACTTGCGGGTTGATATGACCCATGTCATGACGTGGCCCTTTCTGGGTATAGATTGTGGCTTCCACCTCTCTCTCACTTTCTCCTACACCCAGGTTCTGTTAGCTCAGGTCCTAAATTCCTGGCGGAGACTCTCTCCCCCTGGCCATGCAGTATATAGAGAGAGAGTTTCACAGTAGAACAAAGGAACTTCTACAACATCACATCATTTGAGAACTGAACAATATCCACGTTTTGGAGATTGTGTACATGGTCGGTGGAGAAGCCAGCTACGACCCGATCCATTTTGTTTCTTGTTTGTGACCTCAGGAAAGACAATACAGAAACATTACCATAACTCTGTTTATACAGGTGCCTCTGTTATGAGGTTTGCATCTAATTATTGTATAAAATGAATGAGTAAAGATGAAACTATTTGTGAAATGATGTAATGTGATGTTAAACCTTTAATGTGAGAGAATTGTATTCCCTTTAAAGTTTAAGTCATTGGCCTGCCCCGGTGAGCACAGACATGATCAGGCATCATAGAACTGCCTTTTCTATTGGTACGAATAAAAACCCCTCCTGAGGAAATCCTCAGACCACGCATACCTCAGTGTAAACTTGGGTGACACAGGTTTGAGTACCAAGACTGAGAAACCCACAGTGTGAGCTGTGGTTGCGAATAAGTAAATATATATTGATTGCAATTATTCACGAATGAATGAGCGTTCATGTACAAAGGATTAGCATTTCAGTTAATATAGTTGTCAACTGTGTGTAGTGACTCCATTTTGTCTTTCCCGCTCTTTCTCAGGCCACGCCCACTTCCCTAGGAAATCTTCCCTATCATTTGTTAGTAACATATCTACTATTTGTTTATGCATTTATGTGATTATTTAGTTAGTTAGTAAATAAATGATTAAGCCAATTGGTGTATGGATGATTGATAGTAAAGGCTGGGTTCGTACAGATAACCAACAATTTACGACGTTTGGTATGAGACTGACGTGAGGTAAAGAATAATTCATGAATAGAAGACTAACTAAGAGTTAAACTCTGAAAATTATTACTTTGTAATCTGAAGATTTTCATTGGTGCCCCGACTTCCTAGTTAATTACATTTACATGATTCGTTTAATCACGTAATAATAATAAGAGAGAATTGATATGATAAAATGATATGATAAATGATAAAAAAACAGTCTTCACTTTTAATGATGCCAAAGACACGACACCCACAATTCAATGCAAACTGTAGTTACATGTCAAACTCTGGTGGCCATGAAGTGTCAAATGTAATCAACAAGGCTGCAAAAAATAAATATATATATATATATACAGTGCCCTCTTGCGAAAGTATTCGGCCCCCTTGAACTTTGCGACCTTTTGCCACATTTCAGGCTTCAAACATAAAGATATAAAACTGTATTTTTTTGTGAAGAATCAACAACAAGTGGGACACAATCATGAAGTGGAACGACATTTATTGGATATTTCAAACTTTTTTAACAAATCAAAAGCTGAAAAATTGGGCGTGCAAAATTATTCAGCCCCTTTACTTTCAGTGCAGCAAACTCTCTCCAGAAGTTCAGTGAGGATCTCTGAATGATCCAATGTTGACCTAAATTACTAATGATGATAAATACAATCCACCTGTGTGTAATCAAGTCTCCGTATAAATGCACCTGCACTGTAATAGTCTCAGAGGTCCGTTAAAAGCGCAGAGAGCATCATGAAGAACAAGGAACACACCAGGCAGGTCCGAGATACTGTTGTGAAGAAGTTTAAAGCCGGATTTGGATACAAAAAGATTTCCCAAGCTTTAAACATCCCAAGGAGCACTGTGCAAGCGATAATATTGAAATGGAAGGAGTATCAGACCACTGCAAATCTACCAAGACCTGGCCGTCCCTCTAAACTTTCAGCTCATACAAGGAGAAGACTGATCAGAGATGCAGCCAAGAGGCCCATGATCACTCTGGATGAACTTCAGAGATCTACAGCTGAGGTGGGAGACTCTGTCCATAGGACAACAATCAGTTGTATATTGCACAAATCTGGCCTTTATGGAAGAGTGGCAAGAAGAAAGCCATTTCTTAAAGATATCCATAAAAAGTGTAATTTAAAGTTTGCCACAAGCCACCTGGGAGACACACCAAACATGTGGAAGAAGGTGCTCTGGTCAGATGAAACCAAAATTGAACTTTTTGGCAACAATGCAAAACGTTATGTTTGGCATAAAAGCAACACAGCTCATCACCCTGAACACACCATCCCCACTGTCAAACATGGTGGTGGCAGCATCATGGTTAGGGCCTGCTTTTCTTCAGCAGGGACAGGGAAGATTGTTAAAATTGATGGGAAGATGGATGGAGCCAAATACAGGACCATTCTGGAAGAAACCTGATGGAGTCTGCAAAAGACCTGAGACTGGGACGGAGATTTGTCTTCCAACAAGACAATGATCCAAAACATAAAGCAAAATCTACAATGGAATGGTTCAAAAATAAACATATCCAGGTGTTAGAATGGCGAAGTCAAAGTCCAGACCTGAATCCAATTGAGAATCTGTGGAAAGAACTGAAAACTGCTGTTCACAAATGCTCTCCATCCAACCTCACTGAGCTCGAGCTGTTTTTAAGGAGGAATGGGAAAAATGTTCAGTCTCTCGATGTGCAAAACTGATAGAGACATACCCCAAGCGACTTACAGCTGTAATCGCAGCAAAAGGTGGCGCTACAAAGTATTAACTTAAGGGGGCTGAATAATTTTGCACGCCCAATTTTTCAGCTTTTGATTTGTTAAAAAAGTTTGAAATATCCAATAAATGTCGTTCCACTTCATGATTGTGTCCCACTTGTTGTTGATTCTTCACAAAAAAATACAGTTTTATATCTTTATGTTTGAAGCCTGAAATGTGGCAAAAGGTTGCAAAGTTCAAGGGGGCCGAATACTTTCGCAAGGCACTGTATATATACACATTGATTTTACCATTGGCAAATTGCCTTAGTCTCGTAGTAATAAGCGTATAAAACGTTGGTAGATTCATAAACAGACTTTTTGCAGATCTGAAATGTATTGGAATAAATCACCAAACTATATAACCAGCTGTGAGTAAATGTAGCTAGCTACCTGACAGGAGTGCCACCTAGATACGTTAGCTTATTAGGTACATCAATCAAATCACATTTTATTTGTCACACGAGCCGAATACAACAGGTGTAGACCTTACAGTGAAATGTTTACTTACAAGCCCTGAACCAACAATGTGGTTTTAAGAAAAATACCTTAAAAAAGTAAGAAAAAAAAGTAACAATAATTAAAGAGCAACAGTAAAATAACAACAGCGAAGCTATATACAGGGGGTACCGGTACAGAGTCAATGTGCAGGGGCACCAGTTAGTCGAGGTAATTGAGGTAATATGTACATGTAGGTAGAGTTATTAAAGTGACTATGCATAGATAATAACAGAGAGTAGCAGCAGCATAAAGGGGGAGGAGGCAATGCAAATAGTCTGGGTAGCAATTTGATTAGATGTTTAGGAGTCTTATGGCTTGAGGGTAGAAGTTGTTTAGAAGCCTCTTGGACCTAGACTTGGTGCTCCGGGACCGCTTGTCGTGTGGTAGCAGAGAGAACAGTCTATGACTAGGGCGTCTGGAGTCTTTGACAATTTTCTTTCTTTCTCTGACACCACCTGGTATAGAGGTCCTGGACGGCAGGAATGTTGGCCCCGGTGATGTACTGGGCCATACGCACTACCCTCTGTAGTGCATTGCGGTCAGAGGCCGAGAGGTTGACCATACCAGGCAGTGATGCAACCAGTCAGGAAGCTCTCGATTGTGTAGCTGTAGAACCCTTTGAGGATCTGAGGACCCATGCCAAATCTTTTCAGTCTCCTGAGGGGGAATAGGTTTTGTCGTGCCATCTTCAAGACTGGCTTGGTGTGCTTGGACCATGTTAATTTGACGCCAAGGAATTTGAAGCTCTCAACCTGCTCCACTGCAGCCCCACCGATGAGAATGGGGGCGTGCTTGGCCATCCTTTTCCTGTAGTCCACAATCATCTCCTTTGTCTTGATCACGTTGAGGGAGAGGTTGTTGTCCTGGCACCACACGGCCAGGTCTCTGACCTCCTCCCTATAGGCTGTCTCGTCATTGTCGGTGATCAGGCCTACCACTCCTCTGTTCCTCGGGGGATGTGGAGGTTAACCTAGGCCCTGCGTGTCCCCAGGCGCTCTCATTTGTTGACTTCTGTAACCGTAAAAGCCTTGATTTCATGCATGCTAACATCAGAACACTCCTCCCTAAGTTTGTTTTACTCACTGCTTTAGCACATTCTGCCAACCCTGATATCCTTGCCGTGTCTGAATCCTGGCTTAGGAAGGCCACCAAAAATTCGGAGATTTCCATCCCAAACTACATTTTCTGTCAAGATAGAACTGCCAAAGGGGAAGGAGGTGCAATCTATTGCAGAGATAGCCTGCACAGTTCTGTCATACTTTCCAGGTCTATGCTCAAACAATTCGAGCTTCTAATTAAAAAAATTAATCTCTCCAGAAATAAGTCTCTCACTGTTGTCGCCTGTTATAGACCCCCGTAAGCTCCAAGCTGTGCCCTGGACACCATATGTGAATTGATTTCCCCCATCTATCTTCAGAGTTCATTCTGTTAGGTGACCTAAACTGAGATATGCTTAACACCCCAGCAGTCCTACAATCTAAACTAGATGCCCTCAGTCTCACGCAAATGATCAAGGAACCCAACAGGTACAACCCTTAATCCGTAAACATGGGCACCCTCATAGATATTATCCTGACCAACTTGCCCTCCAAATACACCTCTGTTGTTTTCAGTTAGGATCTCAGCGATCACTGCCTCATTGCCTGCATCCGCTATGGGTCCGCGGTCAAACGACCACCCCTCATCACTGTCCAACGCTCCCTAAAACACTTCTGCGAGCAGGCATTTCTAATCGACCTGGCCCGGGTATCCTGGAAGGATATTGACCTCATCCCGTCAGTATAGGATGCCTGGTCATTCTTTAAAAGTAATTTCCTCACCATCTTAAATAAGCATGCCCCTTTAAAAAAATGTAGAACTAAGAACAGATATTGCCCTTGATTCACTCCAGACCTGACTGCTCTCAACCAGCACAAAAACATCCTGTGGCGGACTGCACTAGCATCGAATAGTCCACGTGATATGTAACTTTTCAGGGAAGTCAGGAACCAATACACGCAGTCAGTCAGGAAAGCAAAGGCTAACTTTTTCAAACAGAAATGTGCATCCTGTAGCTCTAACTCACAAAAGTTTTGGGACACTGTAAAGTCCATGGAGAATTAAAGCACCTCCTCCCAGCTGCCCACTGCACTGAGGCTAGGTAACACTGTCACCACAGATAAATCCACGATAATCGAGAATTTCAATAAGCATTTCTCAAAAAATTCTTCGTCCAATTCAAGGTGAGTAATCGCTGTTCTGATGTCCGGAAGCTCTTTTCGGTCATAAGAGACGGCAGCAGCAAAATTATGTACAAAATAAGTTACAAACAACGCAAAAAACCACAACAAAATAGCATGGTTGGTTAAGAGCCAATAAAACGGCAGCCATCCTCTCCGGCGCAATTACATTACAATCGCTTAGGTTGGTTGTTTTTAAGCTTAGTTTAAAGATTTCTACTAAGGACGTTGCCTCTCTGATCATCACTCTCCCTTGCTTGGGCAAGGGACATTTAAGGTATGCTCGGATGTAACGATGTAGAATGTCATTCAAGGGCTGAGGGTTTAGGGCCGAGGGCTGTCTACTTTGAGTGTGAAACGCAGCCAGTGTCATCAGAACCAGAGATTATGCTACAGGACTGCTTTGCTAGAGCTGATTGGAATGTGTTCTGAGACTCCGATAACATTGACGAGCTGAACACCTCCGCCACTGGTTTCATTAGAAAATGCATCAGTGACGTTGTCCCCACGGTGAAGATTCGCTGCTTTCCCAATAAAAAACCCTGGATTAACACTGAGGTTGGCGCTAAAACTAAAGGACAGGGCTACTGCACACAAGGCTATTGCAGACAACCCTGAGGCTATGGCTGAGGACAGGAACCAGTACAAGAAGTCACACTATGGCCTCTGCACAGTCATCAAACAACCAAAAGGGCAATATAAGAATAAGGTGGAATCATATTACACAGGTTCCGATGCCCGCCGCATGTGGCAGGGGCTACAGTCCATTATGGATTACAAAGGAAGACCCAGCCGTGAGCTGCCCAGCGATACCACTCTTCCATGCCTCTTGAACGCAATGCATTTTACCAGACAAACTCAATGCATTTTATGCACGCTTCAACAATAACACCGTGCCATGCGTGAGGGCCCCTACCGACCCAGAGGACTCGTGATCTCGCTATCCTTGGCTGACGTGAGTAAGGTCTTTAATCAGGTCAACACTTGCAAGGCTAGGGGGCCAGACGGTATTCCTGGGCGTGTTCTCAGAGCATGCACAGAACAGCTGGCAGGCATATTCATGGTAATTTTCAACCTCTCCTCGTCTCAGTCTGTAAACCCCACATGTTTTAAGCTGACCACCATAATTGCTGTTGCCAAGAATTCTAAGGCTTCGTGCCACAATTATTACCACCCTGTAGCACTCACATCTGTAATCATGAAGTACTTTGAAAGGCTGGTTATGGCACACATCAACTCCATCAACCCAGACCCTAGACCCACTCCAATTTACAAACTGCCCCAACAGATCCATAGACAACACAATCTCAATTGCACTCCACACTGCCATCACCCACCTAGATAAGAGGATTACCTAAAGTACCCGTCAAAAGTTTGGACACACCTACTCAATGTAGGGTTTTTCTTCATTTTTACTATTTTCTACATTGTAGAATAATAGTGAAGATGTCAAAACTATGAAATAACTCATATGGAATCATGTAGTAACCCAAAAAGTGTTAAACAATACTAAAATATGTTATATTGTATATTCTTTAAAGTAGCCACCCTTTGCCTTGATGACAGCTTTGCACACGCCTGGCATTCTCTCAGCCAGCTTCACCTGCAATGTTTTTTCAACAGTCTTGAAGAAGTTCCCACAAATGCTGAGCACTTGTGCATCAAGCCTGACACAAACAGGCTCCCGAACAGCTTATCCCCAAGCCATAAGACTGCTAAATCACTATCAAAATGGCTACACCGACTATCACACACACACACTTAATTTAATCACACACACACAACATGCATATACACATTTAAACTGACTCAACACACATGCACACACTCACATACAATCATCATATACTCTGGTAGTACTCTGTTTATATATCCCGAAGCCTAGTCACCTTACTCCTATACATTTCTACCTCTACCACTCCATTTTAAATAGGGTATTGGAACTGACCCTGTATATATAGTTGATGTTGGAAGTTTACATACACTTAGGTTGGAGTCATTAAAACTAGTTTTTCAACCACTCCACAAATTTCTTGTAAACAAACTATAGTTTTGGCAAGTGGGTTAGGACATCTACTTTGTGCATGGCACAAGTAATTTTTCCAACAATTGTTTACAGACAGATTATTTCACTTATAATTCACTGTATCACAATTCCAGTGGGTCAAAAATGTACATACACTAAATTGATTGTGCCTTTAAATAGTTTGGAATATTCCAGAAAATGATGTCATGGCTTTAGAAGCTTCTGATAGGCAAATTGACATCATTTGGGTCAATTGGAGGTCTACCTGTGGATGTATTTCAAGGACTACCTTCAAACTCAATGACTCTTTGCTTGACATCATGGGAAAATCAAAAGAAATCAGCCAAGACCTCAGAAAACAAATGTGGACCTCCACAAGTCTGGTTCATCCTTGGGAGCAATTTCCAAATGCCTGAAGGTACCACGTTCATCTTTACAAACAATAGTACGCAAGTATAAACACCATGGGACCACGCAGCCGTCATACTGCTCAGGAAGGAGACGCGTTCTGTCTCCTAGAGAGTCTTGTATCAACATAACCTGAAAGGACGCTCAGCAAGGAAGAAGCCACTGCTCCAAAACCACAATAAAAAAAGCCAGACTACGGTTTGCAACTGCACATGGGGACAAAGATCGTACTTTTTGCCCTCTGGTCTGATGAAACAAAAATAGAACTGTTTAGCCATAATGACTTATTGTTAGGTTTGGAGGAAAAAGGGGGAGGCTTGCAAGCCGAAGAACACCATCCCAACTGTGAAACACAGGGATATTCAAAGTGCTCTGAACAAATGAAGGGAATTGTTCACAAACATTGGCACATCCTAAAATCCGATGATAGTCTCGATAATGTGTTTTCGGACCTTCCCTTGGTCGTATTCTCGCGGGGCAGAAATCTCAGAGACCAATTGGTAAACTCTGATTTACCACCCCAAGATATTCCTGAACAACGTCTATTTGCGCCCCTACTGGATGGAAATTTCAAATGTAATGGCTGTGCTCAATGCAATGGCACTTATAAATGTAGATCCTTCAAACACCCACAAACAGGGAAATCGATCCCAATAAAAGGTGTTATTACGTGCTCCACTAAAGCAGTTATTTATCTTCTAACTTGTCCTTGTGGTAAAAATTATGTGGGTAAAACAAAGCGCGAATTAAAAGTACGTATCTCAGAGCATCGTAGCACCATTAGGTATAAAAACTTTACTTATCCAGTTGCGGCCCACTTCTTGGAGGCAGGCCACTCGATTTCGTCTCTGCGTTATATTGGCATCGAACATGTCACCCTCCCTAGGAGAGGGGGTGACCTTGATAATTTATTGTTAAAACGAGAGGCTGCCTGGATCTTTAAATTAAATCGTATGCTATCCATTTGTTTGTATGCTGTTCTTTGTATGACATTTTAATATTTGATTATTAACCAATGATATTAGGCCACTCCTGGCCATGATTACAGACACCTGTGTCTTTTGACACTATATAAACGAGTCATCATGTTTGTGATTATACCCTGATGAAGACAGCTTGGCTGTCGAAACGTTGGTATTACATTTTTGCATCTGAGCTCCTAGAGTGTGCGGCTCTCTTTTATTTTCAAGTTTCTACTCCGCTAGCCAGCACCTCGTCTTAATAGGTGTGCGTTTCTTTTTTTCTTCTAGATATATTGAAGCAACATCTTAAGACATCAGTCAGGAAGTTAAAGCTTGGTCGCAAATGGGTCTTCCAAATGGACAATAACCCCAAGCATACTTCCAACGTTGTGGCAAAATGGCTTAAGGACAACCAAGTCAAGGTATTGAAGTGGCTATCACAAAGCGCTGACCTCAATCCCATAGAACATTTGTGGGCAGAACTGTAAAAGTGTGTGCGAGCAAGGAGGCCTGGAAACCTGACTCAGTTACACCAGCCCTGTCAGGAGGAATGGGCCAAAATTCACCCAACTTATTGTGGAAAGCTTGTGGAAGGCTACCCCAAACGTTTGCCCCAAGTTAAACAATTTAAAGGCAATGCTACCAAATACTAATTGAGTGTATGTACACTTCTGACCCACTGGGAATGTGACAAAATAAATAAAAGCTGAAATACATTACTATTATTCTGACATTTCACATTCTTAAAATTAAGTGGTGATCCTAAGTGACCTAGGATAGGGAATTTTACTTGGATTAAATGTCAGGAATTGTGAAAACCAGAGTTTAAATGTATTTGGCTAAGCTGTATGTAAACTTCCGACTTCCAACTGTAGCTTACTTACTACTTGTGTTTTTCTTATTTCATTTATTGTGTGTTTTTGTTCTACCTTATGTTATTTTTAGTACTTCATTGCTGTTGATTACTGCATTGTTGGTATTAACGCTTGCAAGAAAGGCAATTCATTGTACTTGCTCAAGTGACATTAAAACTTGAAACTTGATATATTAAAACCCTCCTAATATTTATGTGTGTAAAACCCAAATGAGGCGCCTCAGCGCTTAAATCATGTTTTTTTTAGCAACTGTCCTCCAAGAGTTGCCAAATAATGCAGCTGGGTCATTTTCCTTTTCAGCAAGCCAAATTATCGGGCTACGTCATTTGTTGTTATAAAGCCACGTCATCATAGTTTTGTGTGTGTGTGTGTGTGCTTGACCCAGTAGGGGGTGACAAAGTGCATGAAAATTAAGTAAGATATGTCAGTACATCCCCCAGAGGACGTCTTATCTTGTGACACAAACACGCTCATTTTCATCAACACACATACTCGACTGAAGCGACAGTACTGAGATCAGTGACTGAAGTGTATTTTACAATGGAGGAAGACGGCAAAGAAACCATTTCAATTAGAGAGAGTAAAAGACGGGAACGTCAAGCAGGTAGGCCTAATCCTGTCTATTTACTTAAGTCTGCTGATATCTACATTTGGTCATCTTTAGTTGGTCAAATCAACACATGACCAAAGAAAGCAGTGGAATAGAGACCCACCCTACAAAACACCGTTGTGGTGTGCGACGCACGCATGCACGCATTATGTATCAGACATAATGGTTAACTTACGTTTTTGCCATATTACTATTTTGCATTCAATACAGTTTGACTGCAGTGTTGGGCAGTTGCCTAGTTAGGCTATTTGCCCAACGTCGATTTGCCAGATCAAATTCAGAATTCAGTGTTATAGTTAGTGTCATAGCCCAGCATGGTCTTGTAGACTAGACTCAACATAGTAAACGTAAATCAGTGTTTATGGTGTTCTCCCATAAAATTATTATTTCATTCAATGTTTATGTTTGCATCAGAAAAACAATAGTCCAAACCCTATGTCTCTAGGAAGTGGTCGCTTCATTTATACAATGGGTTACCAAAATCTTCAAATAATGATTGACATATTTTCATATTTTTTTATTTATTTAGATTAATTTATTCATATTATTTCATCCTTCCACAAGAAACAAAGCAAATCTATGGTTGCTACCCAAGCCGTCTGGTCGTTCATTCTATTGATTCGGTTGCCAGAGACGCGACCCAGTCGTTCAGTCTTTTTGTTCTCTATCTATGGACCTGACCCAGTCGTTCGTTCTAAATGTTTCATTGTCATATTGGCTAGCAACATTCTTATCCCTTGCTTGTCCAGGTTTAGGGTTAATTAGGCATTTCTGAATTTAATTCAATTCAATAATTGAATTGGAAATAAAGAGCAATTTGCATCTGGGTGATTCCATGCCAGAGGGAGCGGAAAATATTTTAGGTATCTCAGATTGTTCTGGGAATTCTCACATAGAAACTTAATTGGGAGGAAGGATGTTTGAAATGGTTTTTACATCATGATTCTTTACAAGATGCATGTAACGTAAACTCACTCACTTTTGTACATCGCCTTGGTCCGTACTATTGACCTTATTTTAGCGCCCCAGAAACGTAATACTTTCAGATCAACTGTAATGTCAATACCATTGTAAAGCACAATTTCTCCCCTTTCCAAAATAATCAATTACATGACCTAAACGCTGCCGTCTGTCTTTTTCAAAATGCGAAGGGAAACTAATGTGTGGTAGTGAGAAGGAGAGATGTTGTGTGGGAAAATAGCTTTTTTTCACTCGATCTGTCCAACTTATCACCTTATTGCCTTTAAAATGAAAATAAAACACTATAAAGAGTTTATATGTTTGTGTCATTTACATACCTATTTGAAGGTTTGTGTCAAATTTGAATCGGGTTTTTAGGGCGGTGCTAAAGTGATCTTAGAAGTAAACAGCGGCTTTGAGAATGATGATCGCATGCAATGATGATGCAAAAAATGACTAGGTATCCCCCCTTACCCCCGTCACTGTCCATTTCTTGTTTTTAAAGGATGAGAGAAGTGCTACACCTGGTGGAGAGAGATTGTAAGACAGAATGTAAACACAGTCGCTACAGTCCCATTAGTTTTCTTTGTGCGGTTGCGCACATTTGTACAGAATGGGGTGAGTTTACGTTAGTCAGTTGTACAACTGAATGCATTCAACTGAAATGTGTCTTCTGCATTTAACCCAACTCCTCTGAATCAGAGAGGTGCGGGGGGCTGCCATAATCGACATCCACGTCTTCGGCGCCCAGCAACAGTGGGTTAGCTGCCTTGCTTAGGGGCAGAACAACAGATTTGAACCTTGTCAGCTCGAGGATTCGATCCAGCATACTTTTGGTTACTGGCCCAACACTCTAACCACAAGGCTACCTGCGGCCCCAAGACCCCATGATCTGTGATCTGTACATGATACAGATTCTGGCGTATGTCACATTAATGTATTCAACATTAAACATATTAATATGAATATTGCCAAACTATCCTTTTGATTTAGTTTATTTTAGGACATATTATTTGGAACAATATACTCTACATGTACATCACATTTTCAAAGTGGGGTCTAATTCTAATTCTGGAGGTATGATCAATTTTATGAACATCAACAGAGAATGGGAAAATGGATTCACAGGGAACTCCCTTTGCTTGTGACTTAAGGAATGTGCAATCCTAAAAGAGAGCTGTGATTGGTTAATGACCTATAATGTCAATGTCTATGTAGAAAATGGGTCATATCATTAAAAGAACCAGAGAGCACACTCCGGAATTTTGACATGTATATTGTTACAAATAATGTTTAACAATAAGCAAAATCAAAAAGGGTAGTTGAGATTTTATTTTTAATGATGAACAAATGAATGTGAAAATGTGTATTTCAGAATCTAGACATGCTCCATCTTTGAGAGAATGCTCTAAGGATTATAAAGACACCAAGTTGTTGTCTGTATCATGTACGGTTCACAGATCATAGGGTCTTACAGGAGACATAGGTCTAAAAGGGTTCAAAAATGGCCACTTTCATCATGATTTTCTCCCCAAAAAAGGGGGATACAAATGTAAAAAGCATGTTAAACATCCTTCCTCCCATTGAAGCGCCTATGTGAGAATTGTCAGATCAATCTGAGATACCCAAAGTATTTTCCTCTCCCATTGGCGTGAAATCACTCCACTCAATTCAGAATGGACCCAACCCTGCTACATTAGTGGTGTATCCCCCCACATGTGAATGCCAAGGCTTGTAATGTTACCATTGTGAATCGTCTGAATATTATGGTATACAGTATCTCTGTAGTTTGCATGTGATTCTGATACAGGTAGGTAGGTTCCTTTTGAGTATATCAGGGGAATTAGCTACTTGTTCGATAGCTAACTAGGTAGGTTAAATTCAACAAGTAAAGCTTTAGGGCTGTTGGCGTTAACCAAATTTAATTTGAACAGTTGCTCAGTGGATAAACTTAATCTCTTCTAGACTGTTTATTTTCATCCTAATCTAACAATAGTCTGATTGATTCATTGTTGTGGTAGGTGGTTCAGGGTGTGAATTTAGGGAAAGGTTAGTGTGATATCCCAGTCATCTGGATTGGATGCTTTCGCTGGTTGCTATCTTGAGACACATGCATATCTGGGTATTACCAGCAGTTCTAAAACAATTTTCAGCCTAATTGTTTGTAGCCTAGGTACAGTAGCTGATGCACAATTTCAGCTACATAAACTAGACTTGGCAGATCACAGAAGAATACGGATGAAACATTTTGAAGAATGATGCTACCAGAAATGCATGATGTGGAAGGGGCTGCTCTTGGGTTGGCTGGGATGTGAGAATGTACATTTTCTGTTTGCAGTTATATTTCACACTGTTGGTATGTTTTTGTATTGTCTTTCAGCCTTGGAGAGCCCAGATATTGGTATTGGCTTATGTGGGTGGATCATTGTCGGATTATCCATCCTTCTGATGCTCGCGACTCTGCCTCTCTCCATATGGATGTGTATTAAGGTACAGTCATTACCTATACATCTACACAAGCTGGATGGTCTGTGAACTGAGAACTGGTTAGGGGTGTCATTTGTGTGAGTCTATTTATTCTGTGAATTGATCGCGAACCAGCATGCCTCGTTGCCCATCTAAATGGCCTTTCTCTCCTACTCGTGATGCAGCATGCCTCGTTGCCCATCTAAATGGCCTTTCTCTCCTACTCGTGATGCAGCATGCCTCGTTGCCCATCTAAATGGCCTTTCTCTCCTACTCGTGATGCAGCATGCCTCGTTGCCCATCTAAATGGCCTTTCTCTCCTACTTGTGATGCAGCATGCCTCGTTGCCCATCTAAATGGCCTTTCTCTCCTACACGTGATGCAGCACCATCCGTCAAGGTTGTATTGTTAGATGTTTACACACTTTAAACTAGGAACATATAGAAAAGGAACTGCCAGATGTGTCATAATGGCCTGGAAGTTAGCTGCAGTGGGAGCCAAATTTGAAATAGAATACACTAAATACATGGAGCATGGTGGAAAGAAAATATGATTTAAATGACTGTATTTTTGGAAGGGCTGGGTCACCATTCATGTAATACATTAAATATTGACATCTCATGGTAGTGGGAAGCTGCTTTATAGTTTTTTGATGGGTCAATTCTTGGCAGCCCTGGTGTGAAGGGGAGGAATGGCAGAGCAGACCATCATATAACCCTAAATATCTTTATGTGCATCTTGGAATGAAAATTTCAGAGGACCAGTGCTTCTATAGTGAAAGAACATCTCAGATCTGTGCCGTTTGGGAGTGATGTGGTTAGACTTGCCTACATATCGTTGTTTCCTCTTCAGAGGGCAACAGTGGCGTGTATTCATGGATGCCAAGGGAAAAAAAATATTTGACCAAGATCATTTCTCTTTTGTCTTTGTGTTTTCATAATTTCCCTTCAATTCATAAGTGGCTGAAACTATGTCTAAGTATGTGTAGCCCATGTATCTGACGCTATCTGGAAAAAAGAGTATGACATGTTGCTACCGTAGAATTTGATTGATTGATTGATTGATGCCAGCAAGCATTTTGCCTCCCTTGATTAAAAAAGTATAAAATTATTAGCCAATCAGCGTTGACTTGAGCTCAACAGTGGGTTGTCCAGGCACTGTAAAATGCCCCCCAAGGGAGGCCTTCACATCAATCAAATCACATCTCAAATCAAATCAAATCAAATTTTATTTGTCACATACACATGGTTAGCAGATGTTAATGCGAGTGTAGCGAAATGCTTGTGCTTCTAGTTCCGACAATGCAGTAATAACCAACAAGTAATCTAACTAACAATTCCAAAACTACTGTCTTATACACAGTGTAAGGGGATAAAGAATATGTACATAAGGATATATGAATGAGTGATGGTACAGAGCAGCATAGGCAAGATACAGTAGATGGTATCGAGTACAGTATATACATATAAGATGAGTATGTAAACAAAGTGGCATAGTTAAAGTGGCTAGTGATACATGTATTACATAAGGATGCAGTCGATGATATAGAGTACAGTATATACGTATGCATATGAGATGAATAATGTAGGGTAAGTAACATTATATAAGGTAGCATTGTTTAAAGTGGCTAGTGATATATTTACATCATTTCCCATCAATTCCCATTATTAAAGTGGCTGGAGTTGAGTCAGTGTCAGTGTCAGTGTGTTGGCAGCAGCCACTCAATGTTAGTGGTGGCTGTTTAACAGTCTAATGTCCTTGAGATAGAAGCTGTTTTTCAGTCTCTCGGTCCCAGCTTTGATGCACCTGTACTGACCTCGCCTTCTGGATGATAGCGGGGTGAACAGGCAGTGGCTCGGGTGGTTGATGTCCTTGATGATCTTTATGGCCTTCCTGTAACATCGGGTGGTGTAGGTGTCCTGGAGGGCAGGTAGTTTGCCCCTGGTGATGCGTTGTGCAGACCTCACTACCCTCTGGAGAGCATTACGGTTGAGGGCGGAGCAGTTGCCGTACCAGGCGGTGATACAGCCCGCCAGGATGCTCTCGATTGTGCATCTGTAGAAGTTTGTGAGTGCTTTTGGTGACAAGCCAAATTTCTTCAGCCTCCTGAGGTTGAAGAGGCGCTGCTGCGCCTTCTTCACGATGCTGTCTGTGTGAGTGGACCAATTCAGTTTGTCTGTGATGTGTATGCCGAGGAACTTAAAACTTGCTACCCTCTCCACTACTGTTCCATCGATGTGGATAGGGGGTGTTCCCTCTGCTGTTTCCTGAAGTCCACAATCATCTCCTTAGTTTTGTTGACGTTGAGTGTGAGGTTATTTTCCTGACACCACACTCCGAGGGCCCTCACCTCCTCCCTGTAGGCTGTCTCGTCGTTGTTGGTAATCAAGCCTACCACTGTTGTGTCGTCCGCAAACTTGATGATTGAGTTGGAGGCGTGCATGGCCACGCAGTCGTGGGTGAACAGGGAGTACAGGAGAGGGCTCAGAACGCACCCTTGTGGGGCCCCAGTGTTGAGGATCAGCGGGGAGGAGATGTTGTTGCCTACCCTCACCACCTGGGGGCGGCCCGTCAGGAAGTCCAGTACCCAGTTGCACAGGGCGGGGTCGAGACCCAGGGTCTCGAGCTTGATGACGAGCTTGGAGGGTACTATGGTGTTGAATGCCGAGCTGTAGTCGATGAACAGCATTCTCACATAGGTATTCCTCTTGTCCAGATGGGTTAGGGCAGTGTGCAGTGTGGTTGAGATTGCATCGTCTGTGGACCTATTTGGGCGGTAACCAAATTGGAGTGGGTCTAGGGTGTCAGGTAGGGTGGAGGTGATATGGTCCTTGACTAGTCTCTCAAAGCACTTCATGATGACGGAAGTGAGTGCTATGGGGCGGTAGTCGTTTAGCTCAGTTACCTTAGCTTTCTTGGGAACAGGAACAATGGTGGCCCTCTTGAAGCATGTGGGAACTGCAGACTGGTATAGGGATTGATTGAATATGTCCGTAAACACACCGGCCAGCTGGTCTGCGCATGCTCTGAGGGCGCGGCTGGGGATGCCGTCTGGGCCTGCAGCCTTGCGAGGGTTAACACGTTTAAATGTCTTACTCACCTCGGCTGCAGTGAAGGAGAGACCGCATGTTTTCGTTGCAGGCCGTGTCAGTGGCACTGTATTGTCCTCAAAGCGGGCAAAAAAGTTATTTAGTCTGCCTGGGAGCAAGACATCCTGGTCCGTGACTGGGCTGGATTTCTTCCTGGAGTCCGTGATTGACTGTAGACCCTGCCACATGCCTCTTGTGTCTGAGCCGTTGAATTGAGATTCTACTTTGTCTCTGTACTGACGCTTAGCTTGTTTGATAGCCTTGCGGAGGGAATAGCTGCACTGTTTGTATTCGGTCATGTTACCAGACACCTTGCCCTGATTAAAAGCAGTGGTTCGCGCTTTCAGTTTCACGCGAATGCTGCCATCAATCCACAGTTCCTGGTTAGGGAATGTTTTAATCGTTGCTATGGGAATGACATCTTCAACGCACGTTCTAATGAACTCGCACACCGAATCAGCGTATTCGTCAATATTGTTATCTGACGCAATACGAAACATATCCCAGTCCACGTGATGGAAGCAGTCTTGGAGTGTGGAGTCAGCTTGGTCGGACCAGCGTTAGACAGACCTCAGCGTGGGAGCCTCTTGTTTTAGTTTCTGTCTGTATGCAGGGATCAACAAAATGGAGTCGTGGTCAGCTTTTACGAAAGGGGGGCGGGGCAGGGCCTTATATGCGTCGCGGAAGTTAGAGTAACAATGATCCAAGGTCTTTCCACCCCTGGTTGCGCAATCGATATGCTGATAAAATTTAGGGAGTCTTGTTTTCAGATTAGCCTTGTTAGCCTCTCAACATCCGGCGCCGACAGAGATGGCCACCTCGCTTCGCGTTCCTAGGAAACTATGCAGTTTTTAAAAAAAATTTTTTTTCCTTTTTAAGCAAAATGTAATTCTTAGAAAAAAGTGTATGTTTCTAGTCTGCTTGTGTTGTTGTCCTGCAGTAGCTAGCTTGCTAAATATGGCCTTTCACAATTGATTTGAGATGGTGATTTGGACTTGTTGTTTTGACTAACAGTATCTTTACAGGCCAATGATTATGATGGCGATTCTGATCTAACCATAAAGTCATATATTTTTCCACTGGCCTGAGATGATTCAATAAGTTCAATTATGTCAACAGCCTAGATGCATTAAAGGCATTTCAGGTTTCACAGTCACACATTCGGAAATTCATCAGACATTCATCAGGCATTCAACAGGCATTCAACAGGCATTCAACAGACATTCATCAGACATTCATCAGACATTCAACAGGCATTCAACAGGCATTCATCAGACATTCAACAGGCATTCATCAGACATTCATCAGACATTCAACAGGCATTCAACAGACATTCATCAGACATTCAACAGGCATTCATCAGACATTCATCAGACATTCATCAGACATTCAACAGGCATTCAACAGGCATTCATCAGACATTCGCCAAAAGCCATTTAAAATGGTAAAAATCAATAACTAATTCACAAACATAAAAATAGATATGGTTTATTCTATAAATGTCTAGAATTCTTTTACAACCTTTGTTTTGAATAAAAATTCCAGTTTTGATTAGATGGAAATACATAAAATCTTTAAAATGCAATTTAAATCTTTATAAATCAATAAATACTTCACAGTTTGACAAAGAAGGACTTCAACAAAGCCAAAATAGAAAATGCTTGGAAGGGGCCTCTTTGCTGTTAAATTAGAGAAGTATAAATAAATACATGACTGTTGTGTCATGTAACTGTTGCACTAAAATGAAAACATTGATTTGGCATACACTTTAAGATTGTAAAATAATAAATCCTACCTATTTTGATGATTATGTCATAATCAGTGAACACATTATTGATTTATACTGCTTTTTCTATCAAATCAAAACTGGAATTTGTATTTAAAATAAAGGTTTCAAAAGTATGCTTGAAATTGATAGAATAACTCATATCTAGTTTGATGATTCTGTGACAAACGGTGAATTAGTTATTGATTTTTACATTTGTAAATGGCTTTTGCCGAATGTCTGTTGAATGTCTGAATGTCCGAATGTATGAATATAAAACTAACTTTACCTCGGTCCTAGATGTAGCCTAGTACTCTCACGATGACTATCTTGCAAACTTAGCTGGTTCATTTGTTGCCCATGCCAGGAAATGAGGCTAGCAAGCATTTTAGTTTAGTAGCCTATGGCAACAAAAACTAAAAGCGTACTGTATGACAGAGCCATAGACCGTTTTGCCAACTTGAAAAAGAGAATGGAATTAGCGTTCACAATTAGGGTGAGTCAAATGTTTTAACTCTTACCACATACACACAGACAGAAATCAGTACCATGGCTAGCCACGTGAAATTTAGCAACATTGATTGGACTAAATTGTCTTTAAGTTAGTTTTCACTGTATTATAGCCTAGTTGATTTGATGATGTTTAAATTGTGCCTGTGGTAACTCCGTGGTTCAATCAGTAGTTGTTTATAGAAAACATGAACTTGCTGGACCATGCTGTAGGTCATGTAACTGTTTGTTACATGCAATATTTGCTTTGTGGACTTCGGACAGATGTTGTTCTCTGGGTCTGTGATGATACAAACTAATGTGTAATTTAATTTATTCCGCCACTGTGTGACTGTTGTCTCTGCCTTATTGTATGTCACGGTGGTGTATTAATGATTGGGTTATAGAGCAAACAACGCAATTATCACAACCTAGGTTGTAATATGTTTTTTTTACTGACTTGGTTTGGCTTCCCCAGTGATTTTACCCAGCACCGGTTCTGAAAGTTGAGTAGGCAAATATAGACAGATGTGTGCCTTTCCAAATCATATCCAATCAATTGAATTTACCACAGGTGGACTCCAATCAAGTTGTAGAATCATCTCCAGGATGATCAATGGAAACAGGATGCACCTGAGCTCAATTTTGAGTCTCATAGCAAAGAATCTGAATTCTTATGTAAATAACATATTCCTGTGTTTTTTATTTGTAATACATATTTTTAATACAAAAATCTAAAGAAAAACCTGTTATTAGGTATTGTGTGTAGATTGATGTGAAAAAAATTATATTTAATACATTTTAGAATAAGGCTGTAACGTAACAAAATATGGAAAAGGTCAAGGGGTCTGAATACTTTTCGACCCCCACAGTTGAAAGTGCATGTCAGAGCAGAAACTATTCCATGATGTTCAAGGGACTGTCCATATCTCTGAGAGAGAATTCTGATGAGGCACATATCTGAGGGAGTGTTTAAAACCATTTCTAGAGTGTTGAAAGTTTCCAAGAGCACAGTGGTGTCCATCATTGGGAATTGGCCAGACAGAAGCGACTCCTGAGAAGAAGTCACAGGACTGCACGCCTGGAGTTTGCAAAAAGGCATGTGAAAAATTCTGAGAGCATAAGGCAAACGATTTTATGGTCTGATGAGACAAAACATTTACTATTTGGCCTGAATGCAAGGCGCTATGTCTGAAGAGAACCAGGCACAGCTCATCACCCGTCTAACACCATCCACACCGTGAAGCACGGTGGTGGCACCATCATGTTATGGGGATGCTTTTCAGCAGCAGGGACTGAAAGATTAGCAAGGATACAGGGAACAATGAATGGAGCCAAATACAGGTAAATCCTTGATGGGAACCTGCTTCAGAGTGCAAACAACCTTAGACTGGGATCGAAGATTTACGTTCCAACAGGACAATGACCCCAAGCATACAGCCAAAGCAATGCTAGAATGGCTTCAGAACAAGACTGTTAAAGTCATTTAGTGGCCCAGCCAAAGCCCAGACTTGAATTCCATTGAAAATTTGTGGAAAGACTTTATGATTGATGTTCATCACTGCTCCCCCATCTAACTTAAGAGTTTTTGAGAAAGTCTGCTAGGATGAATGGGAGAAAATACCCATGTTGTGCAAAGCTGATACAGATACCCAAGACGATTCAAAGCTGTTATCGCCACCAAAGTTGCTTCTACAAAGTATTGTCTCAGGGGTGTAAACTAGATTTCGGTATTTCATCTTCAATACATAAGTAAAAATGTTTAAAACATTTTTTCACTTTGACATTATGGGGTTTTGTGTGTAGATGGGTGAGAGAAAAACAACTATATAATCCATTTTGAATTCAGGCTGTAACACAACAAAATGTGGAATAAGTCAAGTGTAACGATTGTCGTCGGGAGAAGGAGAAGAGGACCGTCGGGAGAAGGAGAAGAGGACCAAAGTGCAGCGTGGTACGTAATTCATAATAATTTTAATAAAGATGAATACTGAACAAAAACAACAAACCGACAAAGGAACAGTTCTGTAAGGCGCACCAAAAACACTAAACAGAAAATAACTACCCACAAATCATAGTGGGAAACCAGGCTGCCTAAGTATGGCTCTCAATCAGAGACAACGATTGCCAGCTGCCTCTGATTGGGAACCATACCAGGCCAAACACATAGAAATAGAAAACATAGAACACAAAACATAGAATGCCCATCCCAACTCACGCCCTGACCAAACTAAAATAGAGACAGGACAAAGGAACTAAGGTCAGGACATAACATCAAGGGATATGAATAATTTCTGAAGGCACTGTAGTGGTAAACTTGAAGAACTTGGACGTCTTGGTGAAGTGAAATGATTTTGAACGATACAATGTAGCCTAACAACATTGCTCGGAAACAGCACAGATGGGAGATTTGCTTCACTATAGAAGTGGTCCTTGTGTTCCTTGTTCTTCATGATGCTCTCTGCGCTTTTAATGGACCTCTGAGACTATCACAGTGCAGGTGCATTTATACGGAGACTTGATTACACACAGGTGGATTGTATTTATCATCATTAGTCATTTAGGTCAACATTGGATCATTCAGAGATCCTCACTGAACTTCTGGAGAGAGCTTGCTGCACTGAAAGTAAAGGGGCTGAATAATTTTGCACGCCCAATTTTTCAGTTTTTGATTTGTTAAAAAAGTTTGAAATATCCAATAAATGTCGTTCCACTTCATGATTGTGTCCCACTTGTTGTTGATTCTTCACAAAAAAATACAGTTTTATATCTTTATGTTTGAAGCCTGAAATGTGGCAAAAGGTCGCAAAGTTCAAGGGGGGCGAATACTTTCGCAAGGCACTGTATATATATACATAAAAAAAGAGGGGAGAACTATGACTACCCAGCCTGTGTTACTTTCTCTCCCAGATTGTGAAGGAGTATGAGAGGGCCATCATCTTTCGGCTGGGGCGGATCCTACGAGGAAGAGCTAAAGGGCCAGGTAACAACACCCTCCCCATCATCACCTTCACACCCACCGTCCTTGGAGAAACTCTGTGCCTGTTAGCTATGATTCTTGGATTCTTTCAAGGTTCCATAAAATTACATTTTAGTCTCTACTAGTATGATATAGATGAAAATTGCAGTAAACAGGATGTGGGCCTGTCTTGAAACCACCTTAACTGTGAAAGTATGTTAGGAGGAGGAGTCAACCCCCCACTTAGTGTTAATGTGGTTAGGTGGTAAGTCTGCTTTGACCTATTTGTTTTACATTGTGGTGGGCTACCACACTATACTTGTTCTTCCATTGAACCACTGTGTAGGAGTTCACTGCAACGGATCTGTTCTGCACTTCTGTGTCCTAGTTTAACCACTCCTGTCCTGCAGTAGCTTATGTTTAAACAGAATTGCAGAACGTAAACCGAGTTCCAGGGTTCACGCTGGAATACTTTCAGCAAGCACATGAATTAAAATAGTGCTGGTCTTTGTTTTCCGAAGCGTAGTTTGTGTGGTAGGATTTTTTGCCTTGGTAACACTGTAAAATATGTCCGGGGTATATTTGTCATGACAAACTAAATATACCAATAGTTGGCTTTCAGATCGATGTTTATAGAATACTTTGAGAGTTCTCTATTTAACAATAAGTCACAGAATTTGGCAGCAATTGCAATCAATTAACTAAAGATCTTAAGAGACTTAAACTAAGTGATCTTAGAGCTCCACTGCTGTCCTGTACAAACTGATGTCTTGATGAGAAGCAGTGGACCTGAGTCACAGTACTGGACTGGTAGTGCAGAATAAACACCAACATCCCTCCTCAGCTCTCTCTGATCTTTCTTTTGCCTACTACCAACCGCCTATTCGGAAGGTTATTTTGTGCATCTCCTGTTTGTGTGTTTTCCTTTACTCTAATGATATTACCCTTTGATGCTAACTTTTTCCCTAAATGAGGCTCTCCTCATTTCTCGAATGGCCCGATTCAGACTTAGGAAATGTACGCTTTCCCTATGCACACCTTTCCTACGCACTTCTCGGTAGTTGGTATTCAGACTTACCATATGCAGGTGCTCAATAAATTGTATAAAGAATGATAGCAAAAAGCTTTGGAGCACCTTAAATTACATTTAGGGAAAAAAGGCTAACTCGGCTCCATCATTAATTGAATCAGATGGCTCATTAATCACAAAACCCACTACTTTAATTATTTTTTCATTGGCAAGATAAGAAAACTTAGGTATTATGACATGCCAGCAACAAATGCTGACACTAAACATTCAAGTATAACTGACCAAATTATGAAAGACAAGAATTATACTTTTGAATTCTATAAAGTGAGTGTGGAAGTGGTGAAAGAATTATTGTTGTCCGGTGTCTGGGAATCTGGATGGAAAATTACTAAGGATAATAGTGGACGATATTACCACTCCTATTTGCCACATCTTCAATTTAAGCCTACTAGAAAGTGTGTGCCCTCAGGCCTAGGGGGAAGCTAAAGTCATTCCGCTACCCAAGAATAGTAAAGCCCCCTTTACTGGCTCAAATAGCTGACCATTCAGCCTGTTACCAACCCTTAGTAAACTTCTGAAAAAAATTGTTTGCCCAGATACAATGCTATTTCACAGTAAACAAATTGACAACAGACTTTCAGCATGCTTATAGGGAAGGACACTCAACAAGCACAGCACTTACACAAATGACTAGCTGAAAGTAAATGATGATAAAATTATTGTGGGGGCTGTCTTGTTAGACTTAAGTGCAACTTTTGACATTATCAATCATATCAATCATAGTCTGCTGCTGGAAAAACGTATGTGTTCTTTTTTACACCCCCTGCTATAATGTGGATATAGTTATTTGTCTAACAGAACACAGAGGGTGTTCTTTAATGGAAGCCTCTCAAACAAAATACAAATAGAATCAGGAATTCCCCATGGTAGCTGTCTATGCCCCTTACTTTTTTCAGTCTTTACTAACGACATGCCACTGGCTTTTGGGCCAGTGTGTCTATGTATGCGGTTGACTCAAAACTATAAACGTCAGCTACTACAGCTGTTGCTATTGATCCTCAGGAACAACCACACAAATGTGACAGAGGAAAGAAAGGTAAACTAATGATGTAATGGAATGATGCAAAATGTAAGGAAACTAACACTAAAGTGACAGTTACAAATGTAAGGAAACTAACACTAAAATGACAGTTACAAATGTAAGGAAACTAACACTAGTTAAAACTGTATGTGGGTATAACTGATGGTGCCTACCGATAGTGAATAATATTTAAAAAGATACAAATTGCAAAAAATACAGTATAAAGAAAAGTCTGGGCATATAATTAAAACATTCTACAAATCAAAAATCAACTCGGTAGATTTGGCACTATTCTGTCATTTGCACATTTCTAAAGAAGCCTATAACTTCGGACTCCAAATGTCATACCTGCATGTTATAGTGCCAGCATTTCGTAAACTTCACTGTTGAAAAGGTGATATGTTGATATGCTTCAGTTTACAGCCATATAACTGGTTTGACATTTGTCTCCAGTGATCATAAGGTAAAATGGATCTAAAACAATAGTCATTTATATTTACAATCCCCTTATCCATATGGCTTGCTCATTTACCTAGCTCTAATCAATAGCTCTTATCAATTAGTAAATTTCAGTGCATGGACACTGGTGTTATTTCTTTTTTTTAAAGTAGATGTTGTTCCACTTGGAACAGACAGGTTACTCAAACTTATTCATTGTGCATAAAGGTGGTGGAATTACGAGGGAATTAAGTCAAGGTTAGAATATGGTGTATCTGTAGACACACCTTTGCCACACCTTCATTTCTTTGATCGCCACCCCAAACGAATAGCAGGTTAATAGCATGCTATTCTCATGCTTAAGTTCAAGGTCAGAATACACGTAGACAGAAAAGTCTAAAAAGGGAATTGTGTTCCATTTACGCGCTTCATTCTTGTTGGAATTCCCCCCTAGCTGAGCAGAGTGGCTAGATCAGAGGCATGCTATCTCTTTGTAGTTGGAGTGGAAGAGTGGTGCTGAGGGTTTGGTTGACATTTACCCCTCAGTAGAAGGTGGCATTCTTAAGATAATTTATTAATTAGCTATATTTACACTTTAACAATGTGCAAGATACGCTATTGCCATAAAAAATCTCCAACCTTCAGTGTAAGTATAAAGTGGCCCCAGTAGTCTATCTACCATAGCCAGGCTATGGACATCAAACTCTCAAGCATTGCTCTCCATGGGTGAAACATGATCTAGCAGGATTCCGGAACAGCCGCATGATAACAGCCAGGGGTAATAATAAACCGTGTCCATCTGTCACGAAGGGACCCTCAAGTTCCTCTGCTGCCCGGAGACACAAACACCAAAGTTGAGTTTAATATTTGGTTTCGCCAACTAAACTCTGCTCATTATCTCTATGGTCTTTCCCCCTCCCTCCATAGTAAGTCTTGTCCAACTGTCAGATAAGATCTTTTAACAGAATCAACTGTTATAAGTCAGGCTATGGGCTAGTCAGTAGTCATTGCATTTGCAAGTTTCCCTGATGCTTTATGCATTGGTGTTACTCTGCATTAGCCTTAAACCAAGTTGGTGTGGTGAGTGAACCAGTTACATTTTTAGGGTGGGAATCCATGGAATTTTCCATCATATCCCATGATGCTTTGCATAGCGAATTCAGAGCATACTCCTGTCTCCTGTGTTGCAGACTTGCAGTACAGTACAACCAGGGCCAGCAGCTAGCATTTGGCTGAAGTTCCAGCTGGGAACAATTATTCAAGAAAAAGAAGGAGCTGTTTACATGAGTGAAAGTTGCACCGGGCAAATGCCTCTGTTAAAGGGATACTTCAGGATTTTAGCAGCAAGGCCAAAATCCCAAAGTATCCTTTTAAGCCGCTTCTTTGCCCTAAGCTACAGTATTTTACACACCATCATGCCCAGAACTCTGTATTTGTACTGTACTGATTGTACAATAGTTGTGAGATTAATGAAACTGAGGCTTGATTTGTAGCTTTAGGCTTCGCTGTTAAACAAGTGTGTGTGCACATCACCCCACAGGCCTGTTCTTCATCCTGCCGTGCACAGATAATTTCATCAATGTGGACATGCGCACCATCACCTTCGACATCCCCCCACAAGAGGTGAGCCCCGCCCCCCATTACCTTAATTACTCTTATCCTGAAATACCAGTTATGATCAGTGCTGTCAGTAGTAACTGATTTTCCCCTTCTCTCCAGGTTCTGACTAAGGACTCAGTGACGGTCAGTGTTGATGGAGTGGTGTACTACCGTGTTCAGAATGCCACCCTGGCTGTGGCCAACATCACCAACGCTGACGCTGCCACCCGCTTGCTGGCACAGACCACCCTGAGGAACGTCCTGGGCACCAAGAACCTGGCTGAGATCCTGTCTGACCGCGAGGAGATAGCCCACAGCATGCAGGTACTGGACCACAGAATCCTACCACTCACTCTGACCATAACCTGACCATACACACGCACCATACTCCACAGCATGCAGGTACTCTAATGCACCGTGGTCTGTTCTTTATTTAGTCTTGCTATAGAAACTTAATACCACACTTTGCAGCAAGTCACAATTGCCATAAAACATGAGATGTTGCTAGAGTTCACTAAAAGCCACTAGGTAGCAAAGATGGAGGGGCATGTCTCATGATTAACAACTCATGGTTTGATTGTGGTAGCGTAAAGGAACTCAAGTCCTTTTCTTCTCCCGATCTGGAATATCTCAACAATTACCCCTTGAGATCATTTTCTTTGGTTATTGTCACTGCCTTGTATATTCCACCCCTCAATGTTTTTAGCAGTGCGACTGCATCTAGGGTATTACGCAAGGTTAAGGTTAGGTGGTTAACAGATTTTTTTTTTACTCCACCGCCCTTGGGTAGGTGGAGGGAGTCTGGAAGTGCACCTAGGAATCTTTGGGTTGTCCTAGAATTTATAGTGCGGCTTTGGATAATCCTTGGTTGGGGTCTGTGGGAATTATTTGTTCCGATTGCAAACCTAATAAGATGGTGATTCAATAGTCCATAATTATGAGGATAAACATTTAGATCTTTTCCACGGGACAACAATAGATCCAGGGTATGATTGTGGCAATGTGCATGTCCCGACAGATGTTGGTCAAAACCCACTAGTAATGGTGCGGGTAATTACCTTTCACCTGTTTGTGCCAGAAACAATAAGTTTTCTTTGTAGTAATGGTTCAGCCGTGACACTAACGAATCTGCACTCTGCTTTTTCTCTAGGGCACTCGGAAACAACGGTACAAGGAAACCTAATCATTACGACAATTATTAAGTGGGCACATTTTTTATTCTAGGCGCACTGGTGCTCTTAAAATTGCATTTAATTTCAGGTCACACAGCAAAATATTTCAGTGCATATGCGGCCAAAATGGTCGCACTTTTGAGCCCTGTCTGGGCCTGTTGTGACCTGAGGTTTCAAAAGGAGCGTGTTGGAGTTCCGTGTCTTATCCCCTGTGTTTCCTCAGACTACCCTGGACGACGCTACAGATGACTGGGGTATCAAGGTGGAGCGGGTGGAGATCAAGGACGTCAAACTGCCCCAGCAGCTCCAGAGGGCCATGGCTGCAGAGGCCGAGGCTAGCCGCGAGGCCAGGGCAAAGGTACGGTACTGACACAGATACAGACCAGGGTCACACACACACTCGAATATACAGGCATTGGTCTTTAGTCTATTTTTCAGTCCCTTGAGTTGAGCTAAATCCTTTTCCTCTGAGTTAAAAATCCCCACTTGGCTTCTATTATGTCGTTTGTTGATTTGATTGACTCCCAAAATAAATCATCCAGATGAAAATGTTTTTTGGACGGGTCAACACGTCATCTCCCTTGTTCCTTAGCAACCGGTGGTCATATCTAAGAACCCGAGAGCATAGCAGGTCACAAGCTGGGGCTTCTCTGCCCGAGTCTCCTCCCATCGGCCATTACACTAATTGGATATCATCTCCAATCTGCTGGTTAAAGATAAGAGGGCTCTCTGGGATGTATTTATTTAATCATCCTCTCACTATGGTTACTCTCTGTATGCTTACATTCACTTGATATGTGTGTGAAGAAGAAGCCGAATCGGATCGGACCGCGAGGAGACAGACAGGATGGTTTGGTGCTCACCTCTCGTAGACGCTTTTCTTTTACAGTATTACCAGGTGCAGGACTAATTGGCCAATAAAGTTTGCACGGAAAATAACAAACAGGACGTTTAAAAAGACTTTAATAAATCAAAAGTATTCTCAATTTAAACTCTTCCGGCAACAACTCTTTGCCTCTAACAAAACTCAGGTATAACTCTACTCTAGCCAACCTGTTACCCGCCCAGCCTGCTCTCCCCCAGACAAAAGCCAACTGACCACCCAAGTATTCTTTCCAGGAACTCCTTTCAGCTAGGAATGTTCCATCCTGATAGCCCCTGTGAAACTCACGAACGACTAGTAAAAGCTCAAACCAAGTTTATTCACCCACTGGGTCACACAGCTGCATAGACAAAGACATGTTTACACAAGTACATATATGTATACCCTCTACTGGTGCAAGGAGTTGATTCTGCAGTCTAGACAGCCAATACATCTCTGTTGCTAGGCAGGAACTTAAGTGGCTCCTCTCATTGGGGTAGTCATGGCTCTGCCTCCTACGTGTGTATGTCATAGAACTGTTCCTCTTCACTTCTCTGACCTTACCTCAAGCCACAGTCCTCACCTCTCCCTAACTCACTGCTGTCCCACCTTACCAGTGACTGAAACCAGACTGTGGCTTATCACCTCTCCATATGAGATTTAACAATAACATGTTCTGACAGAATTTAAGCTTTCTGCTCTCCCCTTTCTCACTCTGTATATTTACCTACCCTCAGTTTCAAAATGGTAACATGAATAAGGATATTTCGACTTTAGAAGTTAGTACCCCACACCCCAAAACACATTTCTACCATAAATGTGTAATTTCCCATGGACATTTAACATCCTAAACAACAGTTTTACATAAACAAACCCTTTGATTTACTTGTACCATGAATTCTTCTTTTAAGTCGCACAATACAGATTCAGGAAGTAATTCACCCCCGGGATAATTCACCACTTTGGTTATTCCCATCAACCAATACATGTCCCTCGATGACTCGTAGACTAATTTGCGTAATGCGTAATGCACAGTGGCACTTCAACTAGGAAACATTGCGGCGCTTCAGACAAACACCATTTTTGGTTAAACGATGTGATTATACTCTACCAACACTTTGATCGTTATTCTAGTAATATTTTTCACATCACTAGAGCATGTATGTTTAAATAGGCAGCTTTATACACGGTAGAACCATGGTTCACAAGTTACATTGTTTTAGTAACTGGCATGCATAACAAACAGTCGACTTTGACGCCTTATGTCAAGGTATTGTTGGCAAACAGAATGTGCTACTCAATCCAACATATTCTCTTTAGTTGCAGGATTCTTGGCTATACCTTAAAGAGAGACAATAAAGAGTGTCTCCAACCAATCATTTGTTTCAGTGTCATTGTTTGTAAGTCATGGACACGCGCTCCATGACCATGTGGAATTCTTTCTCTCTCTCTCTCTCTCTCTCTCTCTCTCTCTCTCTCTCTCTCTCTCTCTCAATTCAAAGGGATTTATTGGCATGGGAAACATGTTAACATTGCCAAAGCAAGTGAGGTAGATAATATACAAAGTGAAATAAACAATAAAAATTAACAGTAAACATTACACATACAGAAGTTTCAAAACAATTAAGACATTACAAATGTAAGTGTTGTAACGATGTACAAATGGTTAAGGGTACACAAGGGAAAGTAAATAAGCATAAATATGGGTTGTATTTACAATGGTGTTTGTTCTTCACTGGTTGCCCTTTTCTTGTGGCAACAGGTCACAAATCGTGCTGCTGTGATGGCACACTGGAATTTCACCCAGTAGATATGGGAGTTTATCAAAATTGGGTTTGTTTTCGAATTCTGTGTAATCTGAGGGAAATATGGGTCTCTAATATGGTCATACATTGGACAGGAGGTTAGGAAGTGCAGCTCAGTTTCCACCTCATTTTGTGGGCAGTGTGCACAAAGCCTGTCTTCTCTTGAGAGCCATGTCTGCCTACAGTGGCCTTTCTCAATAGCAAGGCTATGCTCACTGAGTCTGTACATAGTCAAAGCTTTCCTTAAGTTTCTGTCAGTCACAGTGGTCAGGTATTCTGCCACTGTGTACTGTCTGTTTAGGGCCAAATAGCGTTCTAGTTTGCTCAGTTTTTTGTTAATTCTTTCCAACGTGTCAAGTAATTATCTTTTTGTTTTCTCATGATTTGATTGGGTCTAATTGTGCTGGGGCTCTGTGGGGTGTGTTTGTGTTTGTGAACAGAGCCCCAGGACCAGCTTGCTTAGGGGACTCTTCTCCAGGTTCATCTCTCTGTAGGTGATGGCTTTGTTATGGAAGGTTTGGGAATCGCTTCCTTTTAGGTGGTTGTAGAATATAATGGCTCTTTTCTGTATTTTGATAATTAGTGGGTATTGGCCTAATTCTGCTCTGCATGCATTATTTGGTGTTCTACGTTGTACACGGAGGATATTTTTGCAGAATTCTGCATGCAGAGTCTCAATTTGGTGTTTGTCCCATTTTGTGAAATCTTGGTTGGTGAGCGGACCCCAGACCTCACAACCATAAAGGGCAATGGGCTCTATGACTGATTCAAGTATTTTTAGCCAGATCCTAATTGATATGTTGAATTTTATGTTGCTTTTGATGGCATAGAATGCCCTTCTTGCCTTGTCTCTCAGATCGTTCACAGCTTTGTGGAAGTTAACTGTGGCGCTGATGTTTAGGCCAAGGTATATATAGTTTTTTTGTGTGCTCTAGGGCAAAAGTATTTAGTCAGCCACCAATTGTGCAAGTTCTCCCACTTAAAAAGATGAGAGAGGCCTGTAATTTTCATCATAGGTACACTTCAACGATGACAGACAAAATGAGAAAAAAAAATCCAGAAAATCACATTGTAGGATTTTTAATGAATTTATTTGCAAATTATGGTGGAAAATAAGTATTTGGTCAATAACAAAAGTTTATCTCAATACATTGTTATATACCCTTTGCTGGCAAT